>NC_052676.1:13017435-13317435 GCF_016802725.1 Solenopsis invicta | reverse complement strand
CAACACAATGTACTTAATATTCCGAACCAAAGTCATTCAGTGACTAATTCAGCTGCTTATTTACTGCCTGTATGTAATTTTTAATTATTTTAAATGTTTTATATTTTAATTAAATAATTCGTATATGTGTGTACTGTATGAATAATATATATTATAATAATTATGATATACAATAATTATATCCATAGCTTCAGGACAAAAGAGTAAAAAATTTTGTCATTAATTATTTCAGAAGTTACTTAAAGAAAATGTATTACTTAATTAAAGATTATCTATACTTATGTAGCAACAACAGAATAAGTGATACTTTAATTTTTTTAGTGTAATGTATACGTGGGCTGTTAAAAAAATACATAACTTTTATAATATCAGGCCAACATGACCTATGTTCCTTATTGCTAATAATAAATACATGTTGCTTAAGGTCAACAGTTTCACAAATGCCAATAAGAGTCGACACAGGATAAACGTGTGTGAAATCCAATTTATTAATTGAAGTAATTAACAAACATTTCGACCCTCGTTTAGGTTATCTTCAGTGTCTGCAATTATTTAATAAGAAAAAAGAAAGTACTAAAGTCGCAAAATTAGAAATGGTGCTTCGTCAAAATTTGACAATCAGACAAATGAAAACAAGTCAAGTAATGTGTATCCACATCAAAGATCGTCGCTCCAATTAATAAATTGGATTTCACACACGTCCATCCTACGTCGGCTCTCATTGGCATTTGTGAAACTGTTGACCTCAAGCAACATGTATTTATTGTTAACAATGTTACATTGTATTAATGCTAAGAGCCTAAACAGTGTCACTAGAATATATAATTAAGTTATTATTGGTGCGCTAATTCGAAAGTTCTAGAACGTTTTGGACGGATTACGTATACAGTATATGACGTAGCATTTTGATTCGTGAATTACGGAATATCCTATGTTTATATTTGTATTTTCAGTACATATTGGAAAAAATCAAAAATCAAAAAGACTTTCTAATAGTGGGATATTCGTTTGGATCCTTAATTGCTATCGAATTAGCGAGACTATTAGAGGCTAAGAATTTTTCAGGACGCTTAATACTTATAGACGGAGCTCCTGACCAATTGAAATTTTGGATCGACCAATATTTGTTTTCTACTTCTCAACAGAAGTTACAAAATATTATATTAATTAATTTGATGGATATATATAATACGGTTGACAAAGAAGCGGTTTGTAAATTATAAAATCATTATAATTTTTTATTATAAAAATTGTTTATATGAAAATAATATTATATAAAATAAATAAACTGAAAAGGTATATATCAATTATTTTTACAGTTTTCATTAGAGCTGGATAAATGTGATACTTGGGAGGAGAAGCTAGAAGTATTTCATGCTTACTTTCCTGAGGAATTAAATATATTAACCACAAAAAATCAGAAACTCACATGTTTAACAATTTATGATCATATAATCGCTATACAGAATTATAATGTGACTTTATTACCTCGCCTTAAATCATCTATAACCTTATTGAAACCAACGCTTGCAATTACTTGTTTTGCTGAAGAGGATTATGGTTTACATAAGGTAAATCAAATTTAAATATTGTAGAACTTTTCTCTTGGGATAGTCGAAGTACATTGCTCAAAATTTTGGTGTCAACTCTCGTTACTCTTATTCTTTTTATATACGTATTGTACACACACACACACGCGCGCGCTCACGCACACACACACGCACGCACGCACACATCTACAGGGTAAGGAAAAAATCAGTATTCTTGAAAAATTCGCGAAATATAAGTTTTATAGAAAAATGTTTCAGACAAAAGTTGTAGGTTTTGAAAAGATCTATTAAAAACTTGCCAAAACATTATAATAAAGTTATAATAAAGTTCATTTTTATTTAGTATTTTTTGTATTGTAATGCTTGAATGTTATTAGTATTATCCAATGTACAGTCGTGAGCTAAAAGGTTGCAACACATTTTCTTTGATGTCATCAATCGGCAAACGTAATTAGCTGGATTTACAGGTAAGAATAAATTACGTTCGCTGTTTGATAAGCAAGTCTACATTCCAAAAACCATCGAAGAAAATGTGTTGCAACCTTTTAGCTCACGACCATACAGTTGGGTGTCCTATCGAGTTACACCTCTTTTGTATTGTTTGTGTAAATCCAATACAAAAGAAATATAAATCAGATCGGGCAATTTTCATGCGGTACACCTTAAGTAATGCTAATGCAATGATACTGTAAGTTCCAAATGTTTCATAACTCAAAAATTATTTAACGAAAGTAAACTTCTTTACTGTGTATTGGAAAACACTCAAATTAAACTATAAAAATGTGTAATAAAATTTAGACGGTTTTATTTTAAAAATTCAATATGATCTTGTTCTGACTTTGATGGTGCCCTCCAAGGCCAAACTGATGATATTAAGAAATGGATGTTTTTACACGCTACAACTTTTGTTTCAAACATTTTTTGATAAAACGTTTTCCGAATTTTTCAAAAGTGTGGTATATCGAGTCACTCGGTATATGGAGTTTAGCTTTCACGTGACGACGTGCGCTTAGAGAGAGATAGAGTACCGTAACCATGTTGCGCTATGAGCCACGCTCGTAAACCCTAACGTAATTATCTCTTTGTCAATATAAATAAAGACTTTTATTCCGTGCTATTAATACTTTTTCATAAGTTATCTAACTTTTCACTTTGACACGACAAGAAGTATCTATTTTTTTTTACCTTATTTATATTGTTTTATTAAGGTATACAGTGTGTTGCATTGATGCCAGGGGTACCGATTTCAGGGACAACATTTTTTTCTTGGTTATTTTTACGTTCCTGACCGAATGCTGCGGTGATCGTTAACGCAGCATTTGGTCATAAACGTGAAAATAATTAAGAAAGAAACGTGGTCCCTAAAATTGAACCTCAGGCATCAATGCAATGCACTATACACGCATAGAATTTGATTCTGTCCATGAGAAAATTTTTAAAAGTTATCACTTTCTACATACTCGCAGTTTATGATTAATGTAACGACTAGAGCTTATTGGTCGTTACGTTAATCATAAACTGTAAGTATGTAGAAAGATAGCGACTTCTTAGTTTGGAAAATTTCCCCATGGACAGAATCAAATTCCATGGGTGTACATACAAGATAGACCAAAAATCTTGAAAAATAGAATAACTCATTATAAAAAAAATTACTTTGTACAAAAGTTGTAAGATTTTAATGTGGCATGTCACATTACAATTTTGAATGCATTAAGGTTACGTAAAAATCACTTTGAATATTGTACATAGTAACTGCTATTTTTGATTACATATTCTTGTAACTAACTTCGAGAGCTTTTCAAAATATGTAGTATAATAAAGTTTCTTTTATTTAGTACTTTCCGAGTTACTGTCGGATTTACAGTTCTTGTATGTGCGTAAGTGCTTGCGTGTGTGCGTGTACGTGTGACAGAGATAAGACTTCGCGGTTCGTCACATCCACAGTACTTAATGACTCTAAATCCTTTTGTGTGCATGCATACACAAATATTTAGAGTCATTAGTTTTGTACACTGTAAGCATTCAAATTTTCAGTGTTTTTTTAGAAAAAAATTGTAATGTGCTATTTGAAATCCCACAACTTTTGTGTAATACAAACTGTGTAAATGAAGAACTAAATAAAAAGTATCAATATGAAACATCATCCGCGGAATCAAACTTTTAATTGCCTGTGTTAAAACGATATTTTTTAATAAAACATTATTCTCAAAAATGCTTTTTTATAAGATATTTGACTGTATCCAGACTTTTGGACCACCCTGTATGTAAAACCATAAAATGATAGACTTCCAGTGAATTCGTTCCACTTTTTTCATAGTTACTATAATGGTTTTTATTAAGTAAACTTCTATAGTTTTGATTTTTCAAGTAAGATTCTAACATTTAATAATAACTTCATAAGAAATATTAATTTCAGATTACCGAAGGTAAAGTGCAAATTCAGTACGTGGAAGGTACTCATATCACAATAATGGACAACAATAAAATTATATCAGTTATTAACGAAGCATAGTTGGAACAATGATATTTTTACTCTATTTTAATACATATTTATATACATATATACATACATACATACATACATATATATATATATATATATATATATATATATTTTAGTATATATCCCCATGGTTATATTTTATATTATAAACCAATAAAAAAAGGTAAAGGTTAATTAAGTTAAAAGTTAAATGATTTCAACTTATCTTAATTACCTTTTAGACATTCAATTTTATTTAATTACATTTTATCGATAACTATTAACTGTCAATTTAATTTTCTTGAAGTTAAATATGTCACAAAGAAAGGCTAGCTTATAGTAAAGCCAAGAACATTTTTGCATAATGCATAAATCATAATGCATAAAAAAATTTATCAATTAGAGTGTTACGTCCAGCCTCAAGGGAAAGGTAGGAAGGGTAGACTACTTGAGGTACAAGTAAGGCGAGAGGGACGCAACAAATGCTTAAACTCGTACTGATCGGACGTACGGCACGAGGACATACGCACTTTATTGACTCAGAAGTAAGTCAACGTGTGAAGACACGTTTTAACACCTCTTCAGAAGTCGTGCGATCGTCGGCCCTGTTTTGAATCTCTTTAACTCGGGATCGGGCCTTGAGTGATCTTTTTAGCCAGGAGGAAAAGGAACGAGATGGGTTTAAGAAATCAAAGTACCTTTAAAATTAAAAGTTAACATATATTCTTGTAATTATTTGGAAATGGATACATTACATAATTAGTTATTATTATTAAAAACTCGAACAAATGTTTGGAAAATAACATAAAGAAAAAATTATGAATACTTAACTAGAAAGTTAAAATTAGTATACATTATCATTAATTAGTATAAATAATTAATGTAATTAATATCGCAAGAGGAGATGGAGCTGATTTATTTTAAAAATATTTGAAAAATTACATCAAATTTATTTGACTATACCTATTGATGTTTGTGGAAATAATTGTAGAAGAGTGTGTGCTCTGCGGGAGAGGAGCGGTCATGGTCAGGAGGGGTGTTTACTTCTTTAAGAATTCCACGCTGGGCGTGGAATTCGTGGTTGAAGAAGGAGCAAAGACTTCCTTCAAGAATTCTACACTAGACGCAGAATTCGTGGGGAAAGGAGGGGAGGAGATTTCTTCTACCAGTTCCACGCTGGACGTAGAACTCGAGGGGGAAGGAGGGTCCTCGAAATCTAACGGGACCGGGGAGTAAGAAATACTCGAGATGGAAAGCGGAGGAGTGTTGGGATAAATTCGGTACGTAAGCTGGGAAGAAATTGAAGGGGCCGGAGAGGGTGGCGGAGGAGGAGTTGCGTTCTTGGTTAATTAGAGAGGAGGACAAAGAAAAATCAAATGGGGGCGTTTCTAAAAAAATCGCCCATCCTGGAAGCGGTTCCTTATTTCGGTTTACGCGCCTCCCTGTTAGCAAGATTGCCCAAAGTAACTTGAGGAGTCTGACTTGGCGTAGTTTAAGAGGTGATCCCCGCGGTGGCGACTGGATCGCGACTTTCTTGGAATGTACACTTTGCCTACTGATAATAACGATTACTAAATTAGAGAAATTTGGCAAGATGTTAAGAAATAAATAACTTACTTGTTGATTGTTGATGAAAGAGGAAAAACAAGAGACGGCGAGAATTCCTTGGACTGGCTCTCATGTGTAGCTCGGAAGCGTTAGGCTGCTAATTGGTAGCGGTGGTGCGGCTGAAGATATGCGCGTAGTTGTTTGGAGCACAGATTTTAGATAACTCGAGCTTAAGTCGGTTTTAAAATATTTGGCACAGCTTCGACTCTAACTTCAAGGAACCAAATGATGATGAGTGTTAGGAAGTTGGACATTTTATAGGACTTGAAAAGAAGGGCGTAGTAAGTCGAGCGGGTGGAATGGAGATTTTATTGGTAGGAGATTTGGGATTGTTATAAACTTTATAGTTTTTCTTTAGACTCGACTTGTCGTTGGCTAGTTCGTTAATGAACCTTGGTAATCATCCTCCAGGATGATCTATCATTGGTTAGTTCTCCATCTTCTCTCAAGTTTCCTCAATTCTAAGTGGGGCGAGTTGTGGGATCGCCCAATTGTTCGAGGGCTTTCTTATCGATAGTTTTTCCTTTTCCGAGGGTTTACAATCCCGATATCTCGTGTCATTTATTGTTTTTAGGGTTTGTTGTTTGTGTCGCGACGTCCACGGGAGCAAACAGAACTATCTTCATAAATTTTAGTTTATAGTTTGTTATTTTCCTTGACCAATGTTCCGACTCTGAGCTATTTTCTACTCGGCGCCAGGTTAAGATAAACTTGAATTTTTTCTTTTGAATCCTGGCTTTTCCCGTTCTTACGACGCGAATATTGTTCCCGATTGCGTTGGGACTCGTGCGTTTGAACAGGTAAGTTAAAGTCGTAAATTATAATTTCGACACTTTCTTTTCGGTATTTGCTTCAAATGTGTCTCCCGTCGGTCCCTTGTCTTTAAATAATTTCTACGGGTCCTGTTTGTCTTCACGTTGCGTCAGGATAAACACGTTTGTTCCATATATTTAATTTCCTTTTATATTTTTGCGTTATCATTTCGGTTGTATTCTTAAGAGTTATATCTCTCGAGACAGATATCCTGCGTCGCCGATTTTCTTTACGACACGGCGGGGAATTTTATTATCGGCGAAAGGGGAAATCGTGAAGTCTGCTGGAGTTTTTTATTTCTATACTAATTGTAAGAAAGGAAGTAAAAAATTCTGATTGAGAAATTCTTTTATGTGTTATACATTATGTGTTATGTAAATGTCTATACTGCTGGTTTAACTATATATTGTAGAGAACTTGATTCTCAAACTCGTGCGAATTTTTTTGAATGCGAAACAGGCCATTCCGTGTGACGTGATTGTTCGTATTATGATAAAATCATGTAGTTCCAGTACCTCCAAAAAAGTGGTCTTACATAAAACCCACGAGTTTTTTTATATTTAATAGCAAAACACAGAGCAAAATTGAAATGAAAACGTGATTATAACTAATCAATATTATTCAAACTTTCTTGTTGACTGATACATTTGCAGTAGAAAGATTTCCTTTATGCATTCAAACGTGCTTTTATAAAATATACTAGGTGTGTTCAAAAAGTATCGCGAATTTTGTGTTTTTTCAAAAATTATTTATTTATTCATGAATATCTATTTTGTCCCCTTCAAAGTAATCCCCATGAGATATTATACACTTGTGCCAACGGTTTTTCCAATCTTCGAAGCACTTCAAAAAATCATTTTTTTTTATCTTGTTCAGCTCCTCCTTCGATGCCGTCTTTATCTCGTCAAGCGTAGCGTAACGTCGTCCTTTCATGGGCCTCTTCAGTTTAGGGAACAAGAAAAAGTCACAGGGGGCCAGATCTGGGGAATACGGTGGCTGCGGCATCATTAGTGTGTTGTTTTTGGCCAAAAAGTCGCGCATAAGCAACGATGTGTGAGCAGGGGCGTTATCGTGGTGCAAAAGCCAATTTTTGTTCTTCCACAAATCCGGGCGTTTCTGGCGGATTGCTTCGCGCAAATTGCGCATAACTTGCAGGTAATATTCCTTATTGACCGTTCTACCCTGTGGCAAGAACTCATGATGCACCACGCCCCTGCAATCGAAGAAAACTGTCAGTAAAACTTTCACATTCGACCGAACTTGGCGCGCTTTTTTCGGTCTTGGTTCGTGCGGCAGCTTCCATTGAGATGATTGAGCTTTGGTTTCCACGTCATAACCATAAACCCACGATTCGTCACCAGTTATGACCCTCTGGAGCAAATTTGGGTCGTCGCGGACAGAGTCCAACATCTCATTAGCAATGTTCATGCGATGCTGTTTTTGGTCGCAATTGAGCAATTTTGGTACGAATTTCGCGGCGACCCGTCTCATGCCCAAATCATTGATAAAAATCGAATGGCATGAGCCAATCGATATGTTTAGGTCCTCAGCAACTTCTCTAACGGTGATTCGACGATTGGCCAATACCATTTTCTCCACTTCATTAATTTTTTCGTCTGTTGTTGAAGTGCTCGGGCGTCCGGCACGCTCTTCGCCGTTCACATCTTCTCGGCCTTCTGAGAACATTTTGTACCACCGATAAACGTTGCTTCGGTCCAAGGTAGCTTCTCCGTATGCCACAGTCAACATTCGGAATGCATCCGCGCACTTAATTTCGTTTTTCACACAAAATTTGATACAGGTTCTTTGATCCATTTTTTTGAATAGGTAAAAATCGAAGACGATCCAAAACACGTGCAAGCAAAGCAGCTGTCAACAATTAAGTGAACATTCAAAATGGCCGAGCTTGTCGGCATAAGTGAGAGACATGAGTACCAACATAACGCCACAAAAAGATCGAAATTCGAATATACGTAACCCGCGAAAATTCAAAATTCGCGATACTTTTTGAACACACCTCGTAACGCGTCAAAATGATCTTCATTCATATTAAACGGCTATTCAATGCAAAAAGTCTTGTTTTTAACTCTCTTCGAAAAAAAATGTCTGACAGAAACTTCGAAATAGTTATATTACTTAAATTTAATAAGTATAGGTAAACAAAATATACGTACAAAGTTTATTTATAAGTAAAGGATGCAATTGTCATTTCCGTTATTAATAAAATCAAAATAACATAAATTAACTTTTAATTTTTTAACTACACTTTTTATTAACTTAATTCAATTAATTTCATTATTGATGTTCGGTACGTAATCGAACGACATAACGCCTTGCTCGGGGCACCGATCGCGGTGACCCCACTTTGTTATCTTTTCTCGTTCGGGGAAATCCGACGGGTTCCGGGAAAAGAGATGCGTGGGGAAATGAACCGGCAATCGTTCTCGATCATTTTCTTGATCTCACTCCTGCTCCAGACTTCGAAGCGATAACACTCTTGACTTCAACTACACGCGAGCGAACGCAAATTGTACATCGATCTACTCTGGCACTGTGACAATAAATCTTGTTTTTAAGATCTGAATTTGTTGCATGTGTTGCGTGGAAACCCCGTTACACTTAACGTTGGCGAGGCAATACTATTAACTCAAGGCAATACTCGCGCTCACGCATACGACTCAACTGTCGTACAATACATTTTGGTCCTTCGAGCCGGATACTCCGGAGAGACAGTGCTAGTGACAATCAAGATCGAGTCGAAGTTGAGGTGGACAGGAGGGTGTTCGCTCGTGGTAATGCAGACAATTTGACCATTCGGAGGGAGGTGGACGAGGCGCTTACTGCCAGGCGTTGGGTTGCAGTGCGGTACATAATCGCGGGTCGCTGAGGACGATTCCGGATTCGAGGCAGCATCCTGAGCCGTGACGTGGCACGCTGGCGCAAGTAGGGTGACAACGCAGCTGGTGAGTCTGTTTGCCTGCACCAATCCATTGCTAATTATAAGTTCAATTCGCGCGAATTCGAGAAAATGCCGATGACCGATCGTAGCCCAACGGCGGGCTTATCTAGCGCAGTGACACCGCGTACAGTATCCGACTTGGCGGCTTATAAACGACGGCGCGGAATGGTGAAGGGCTCGTGCACGCGCATGGAAACGTTTTTAAACGACATAGATACATTAACCGACGATGCCCGGGCGCAAGTAGAAATTCGGCAAGCTCGCTTAGAATCATTCTGGGAGGATTACTGCAAAATACAAACGCAGATCAAAATGATCGATGAGGAGGAAGTGACCGATAGAATCGCGTTCGAAGAGATGTTCTATTCATTGTGCGCGAGATTTCGTCGACTTCTAAACAGCGATAATACATCGGGCGCGCGAAGAGGTTCCACGCAGAGTGCAACAAGAGCCGATAACGAGACTATATCTCATGTACGCTTGCCAAAAATCAATTTGCCTACTTTTTCGGGAAGATACGATGACTGGTTCCCATTTCGAGATACTTTCGTAACAATAATCCATAACAATACATCGTTGAGCGACATTCAACAATTTCAATATTTGCGGGCAGCGTTAACGGACAAGGCACTTGACATTGTAAAACCGTTAGAGATCTCCGAAAACAATTACGACCTTGCGTGGAGCCTCTTAAAGGAGCGATAATAAACGCGTGATTGTGCAAACTCATGTACGGGCAATATTCGAGTTGCCAGTTTTAACTAAAGAAAATGCGGGTGACCTTCGGCAATTAGTTGACGGGGCTTCGATGAATATTCGCGCGCTAACGGCGTTGAATTGTAATGCCGATAAATGGGATGCCTTACTTATCCACATCATAACTTCGAAATTAGATACAATCACGTCGCGTGAGTGGCACGCGTCGTTGCAGGGCTCTAAATTGCTCACATTTAAAGAGCTGATTAATTTTCTTTCGCATCGCAGTCAAATTTTAGAGGAATCCGCGAAAAGGAATTCGGTTTCGTCCGTCCGCTCCGACTCTCGATCGCAATCACGTTCTAACGTTGGACGGCAAGCATTGCACACGACTATCGAGAGGGGCAAGTGCAACTATTGCGCGGGCGAGCATTTAATTTATTTTTGTAGGGAATTCCTAAAACTGTCGATTAATCAGCGAATCGCGGAGATGCGTAGCAGGAAAATGTGCCTCAACTGCTTACGCAGTCAAAATCACGTAGCAACCAAATGCCCTTCTGGTAGTTGTAGAATGTGCAATTTAAAACATGTTGTTACATATATCCAAGAGCGACGGTGGGATTGACGACGCGGGTGCGCCTTCGGCGTCGACCGATTCGGCGCCAGCCGCAAGCGGGCGATCAGCTGTCGCGACTCATAGCGCGGTCGAGCGAGGCATTACGGAGTCGCTGCTCTCAACGGCGGTCGTTTACGTATATGATGCGAACGGTGTCCGCCAGACATGCCGCGCATTGTTGGATTCGGGAGCACAGGCGAATTTTGTGACAGCCAAATGCGTGAGGTCGTTGGGTTTAAGAACGCGATTCGAGAATATTTCGTTTTCAGGCATGGGATGTCTCGCGTCCGTTTCAAACGAAATGATAGACATCAAGTTACAATCACGATTTAGTGCGTTCACGGCCGAGACCGAGTGCGTCGTGACGGAGCGAATCACAGACAAGCTTCCGTTAAGCACTATTAGACGTGAAACATTTAAACTGCCTCCCGGCGTCGGATTGGCTGATCTGCGATTTAACGTGTCATCCGACATCAACTTGTTAATTGGCGTCGATCTATTTTGGCAGTTGATGTGCGTGGGGCACATCCGAGCGACGGTCGGTCATCCGAAACTTCAAAAAACACGTCTGGGGTGGATTGTGGCCGGACGCACATGCGTGGGTGCGTCGCGGCCGGGGACCGGGCTGTGCTCGTTTCACGTGACAATTGGCAATGCAGAACTACATAAACAAATCGAACGGTTTTGGCGGATCGAGGATCCGGCCAATTCAAATAATTATACCAGGGACGAGCACGCATGTGAAACCCACTTCATAAACAATGTGTCAACCAACAGCAAGGGCAGATACGTCGTGATGTTGCCTATCAAGGGCGACGTGTTGCAGCAGTTGGGAAACTCGCGCGAAATAATGATGAAGCGATTCTTCGGCCTTGAGAAGCGACTCGAACATGAGGACTTTATACGTTCAATTTTTGCGCGAGTACCTGGCATTGGGACACATGCGGCTCGTACCTACACATGCGGTCGACAGAGAATCCGTTTATTTGCCTCACCATGGGGTGTTTAAGGGGATCGGCCGCAAAATTACGCGTGATATTTGACGCATCGTGCAAAACCACGACAGGGATTTCTTTAAATGACGCCTTGATGATAGGTCCTAAGATTTAGCAGGATTTAATATCAATCATTCGATTCCGCACGTTCGCATACGTTTTCACTGCAGACATAGTTAAAATGTATCGTCAGATACTGATTCACGAGTCGCAACTGCATCTGCAACGGATATTATGGCGCGAAAGTCCGAGTTCGCCGGTCGACATATATGAACTGCTTACGGTTACATACGGCACGGGCTCGGCACCGTTCCTCGCGACGAGATGTCTTCAGCATTTGGCGCAAAAACATGCTCTCGACTATCCCGCGGGGGCACAATGCGTTCTTCGAAACTTTTACGTGGATGATTTGCTCGCCGGCGCCAATACATTGCTCGATGCGAGGCGCATACGTGACGAGGTCATAGCATTTTTGAGACGTGAACGGTTCGAGCTTGGCAAGTGGGCATCGAACAGCCGAGAATTATTACAAGGTGTCAGTAACACAACGAGCATAGAAGTGTCATTGAGCGACGAGGCGGATTCGAAAATATTGGTGGTGGCATGGAGTCCGCTCAGCGACGAGTTTCGTATTAAATGTAATTGCGGCGCGCCAACGAATAATATAACAAAGCGAACAATCTTGTCGGAGATCGCAAGTCTCTTCGACCCGCTGGGATTGCTGGGGCCGCTGACGGTCGTGGCAAAAATGATCATGCAGGATGCGTGGCAATCTCATGTCGGGTGGGACGAGGCGTTGCCGCAAGATTTGCATCAGCGGTGGCTGGACGTAAAGCGGCATTTGGCGCGCCTTCACGAATTGCGTGTGCCACGCTTCGTCGGATTTCGGGCCAACGCGCGCGATTTACAAATACACGGCTTTTGCGACGCAAGCGAGCGCGCATACAGCGCGTGCGTATATATGAGAACGCGCGATTCCGACGGGTGCCGCGTACAATTATTAATCTCTAAATCGCGAGTAACACCGCTTAGAGCGGTTTCATTGCCGCGTCTGGAACTGAGCGCTGCGTTACTGCTGTCTGAATTGATTGAAAAGATTCGCGCATCGATTAGCGTATCGAGCTCAGAGGTGATTCAATGGACGTATTCCACAATTGCAATACATTGGATATCGTCATCGTCCCGTAAGTGGAACGCGGCCAATCGCGTCGGCGAGATTCAACGCCTGACCGAGAGATCGAGCTGGCGACACGTGCCGTCTGCTCACAATCCCGCGGATATCTTATCGCTCGGCGTCGATTTGGCGGGCTTAATAGAATCGGCGATTTGGTGGAACGGACCTACGTTCCTGCGATTAACTGAGGAACATTGGCCGGCCAAATTGCATGTCGACTTGTCGGGCGAATTGCCGGAACAAAAAAGAGTAACCGCGGCGTTAGGGTCCTTGGAACAATCGATCGTAAAAAATTTATTGGACAAGCATTCCGATTTAAACAAGGCATTGCGAATCATCGCTTACTGCCTGCGAGTGGCACATTCGCGGGGAACCCGGCATCAGACGATGTTTATTTCATATCATGAGATAGCAGTCGCTCTGCGTGTCG
This sequence comes from Solenopsis invicta, assembly GCF_016802725.1. Taxonomy (NCBI): domain Eukaryota; kingdom Metazoa; phylum Arthropoda; class Insecta; order Hymenoptera; family Formicidae; genus Solenopsis; species Solenopsis invicta. The sequence goes on along the minus strand of NC_052676.1, from coordinate 13,304,112 downwards.
CCGTAAGATGCGTACAGAAGCACTCCTTCCCAAGGGAATACAAACAGTTGATCGAGGGTCGGAGCGTTGACGGCGGAAGTCGAGTTTTACCGTTAGCTCCGTTTATGGATGAGCACGAAATCATTAGAGTGGGGGGCCGAATACGCAATGCAGCGTTGCCATATGACGCGCGACACCCTGTGCTATTGTCGAAAAGTCACCGATTGACGATTCTGATCATACAGCGAGAACATGTAAAAAATCTGCACTCGTATCTGCAGGCCACGATGCACGCGGTGCGTCGGCGATTTTGGCCTCTGGCGGCGCGTTCAATTGTGCGAAGGGTAATTCACGATTGCGTGACTTGCTTCAAGTGTAGGCCGGCTGCATCACAGACACTGATGGCAGATCTGCCCGTACAGCGTGTTACGGTCTCGAGACCGTTTATTCATTGCGGGGTGGATTATGCTGGACCGATGTTACTAAAAAAGAGCAGGAGACGCAATGCCAGATTGCACAAGGCATATATTTCAGTGTTCGTTTGTTTTTCGACCAAGGCCGTACACCTTGAAATTGTAACGGATTTGACATCAGAGGCCTTTCTCGGAGCCTTTAAGCGCTTCATGTCGCGCAGAGGCAGACCGTCGTGCATGTATTCTGACAATGGCACAACATTTGTCGGCGCGCGTAAACAGATAAAGGAGCTCTATAACTGTATTAATGATCACGATACGCGGCTTGCGATGCAGCGTTTCATGCGAGATAACGAGATTGAATGGCGTTTCATACCACTTCACGCTCCGTATATCGGTGGGTTGTGGGAGGCGGCCGTGAAGTCGGCGAAATCTCATATTAATCGAGTATTAGGTAACGCGAATCTCACATATGAGGAGATGCAAACCGTGTTATGCGAAGTAGAAGCGGTTTTAAATTCGCGACCGTTGACCCCATTAAGCGAGGATCCAAACGATCTGCATTGTATCACACCGGGGCATTTTTTGATTGGTGCAGCGCTAAACAGCTTTCCAGTTGCAGATCTCACAGAGGAGAATCCGGGCCGACTGCTGCGATGGCAGCGTGTGGAGCAGCTTTGGCAACATTTTTGGAAAAGCTGAAGCGCCGAATATTTGCCCTAATTGAGCGACAAAAAGGACTAGCAAAGGCCAGCAATTAAAGGTCGGTCAACTTGCCATGGTGCAGCAACCTGGTTTAGGACCGATGGTTATTGGGCAGGGTGCAACAACTTCATCCGGGCTCTAACGGTGTTATAAGGATGGCTACACTAAGGACCGCCAAGGGTCAAATAACAAGGCCGCTGACAAAACTGGCCATCCTTCCGATGAACGAGGCATCTGCCGATTAACGCGTGTCACATTCTCAATAGTCTTTAACTTACTTATTTATTTATTGTAATTCATTTGACCAATTTAAACCGAGTAGATCGATCGCGAAATATTGATATTATAATAATCTATTGTATCATCTTGACGAAGCGAATTGTTACATTGCAGCGCAGCGATTATGTTTCAATTTCTATTTATATTTGCATATTCTATTATGATCGCGATGACTATTCATCTTCGTTGAAGGTATGTCCTTCAAGGGGGGCGGGATGTTCGGTACGTAACTGAACAACATAACGCCTTGCTCGGGACACCGATCGCGGTGACCCCACTTTGCCTTCTTGTCTCGTTCGGGGAAATCCGACGGGTTCCGGGAAAAGAGATGCGTGGGGAGATGAACCGGCAATCGTTCTCGATCATTTTCTTGATCTCACTACTGCTCCAGACTTTGAAGCGATAACACTCTTGACTTCAACTACACGCGAGCGAACGCAAATTGTACATCGATCTACTCTGGCACTGTGACAATAAATCTTGTTTTTAAGATCTGAATTTGTTGCATGTGTTGCGTGGAAACCCCGTTAACTTAACGTTGGCGAGGCAATACTATTAACTCAAGGCAATACTCGCGCTCACGCATACAACTCAACTGTCGTACAATACAATTGATTAAGTAATGTAAGTTAAAATTTCAATAGAATGGTAAACGAGGTCGAGTCGAGCAATTTTTAAATCTAATCAATAAAGGAGAAGAGGATGTTATGGCTACTGTCGACAATATGGCTACTCCTATTATTTCCGTTATTAGGTGACGTATTATAACAAATGCTTATGGAGTTATTCGCTTACTAGCCTGCCGTTTTTTAATGATGTAATATGCCATGATTTAATATGCCAATACATAATGAGTGACAATTGTTATAAGGCATTTTTATTTTTGAGCATTTCTAAACATTTTCAAGGTACACTTTTAACTTTTAATTACACTTCCTCATTATTCTTAAACTTGAGTGTATTATCACACGAAGGTACATACACTCAAGTGTTTTTTGTTATTTTACTTTTTATTCGGCCGTACATTTTGAGTTATACAAAGTTAAAACAATAACATGGAATTTTGTTAATATAGTTTTTAAAGCAAAATTTTTATATCAAAATATTTCTTTTATAAATCAATTGTCATTCTAAAGAGCAGTGTTTAGAAACATTAGAGACATCATTTTATGCTTGTTATTTAATGTTAAACAGGGATAAAGTAATATTTTTAATAAAATTTTTAATGGTATTTCTAAAGCTTCTGAACGCGGGAAAATTCTAAATAATGGAAAATTAAAAATATATAATTTTGTAACAAAATACTGTGTTTCTTTTAAACTAAACTAATTTTTTAAAATTATTTTTATGGATAGCCATATTACAACCACTTTTTTTTTCACCAATTATGCAGTTCATTAGATTTTTATAATTCACTTCATTCAGTTATAAATAATAAATATTTCATTACTTTGAGTCTAAAATCTGTCAAACAACACTCTGACGAATATAATCGTTCAAGTTTCAATAGAAAATATTAATTATAAGCAAAGTTATTTAATAAAGTAAAAATAGGTGCCATATTACCCTTTTCTCTTCTAATAAATTAAATTTATGATATATCTAAGAAACAGATTTAATACATAAATTTTTTACATAAGCATGTTTCGGACTTAGTTGTCCTTCTTCATTATGTTGCAATTTAAAATGTGTTGCTTACAGACATATAATGATTTAGTCTGAAAACGTGGCGTAATGATTCGAATACATAATTAAATAATCAAAGGTAGAAAAACACCCACATAAAAGCAGTTGTTCAATACTATAGTTTCACTGCATATATTAACCACTTGAAAGTCGCGCTAGGGTTTCGCCATCTTATCCCCAAAGGGAAAGGTAACTAGCGCATCTGCGGCGCTCGACAGGGCGCGCTCGCTGCGGCATTACGCCTTCGACTTGCATAGTCACGACTCACGTTACAGATCTCGATCGATTCTTGTATAAGAAGGTCCGCGTTCCACACGCCATTTCAACCTGATAAAATTGTAACTCGGTGACTGCTAAATAAAGTGAGATAAAAGGAAATTTAGAGAAGTCTAGTGATTCTCGACCACGTATTCCTCGACGCATTCCTTCCACGGAAAACACGTGGGGTTACGACGTGCGTTTCTCTCAAGCGCACGGCAACGTACAAAACAAACCATTGGTCCTTCGAGCCGGATGTTCAACATCCAGAAGCGCAGCATCGGCCAAAGGTTACGGCAGGATCGACAGCGAGGTAACCGAGCATCTCGAACTCAGTATGGCGCCACGTGGCCAAGTCTCCGCACGAGCCGCCATTACGGCATAAGCGGATCGACGTATCTCTCGAGACCGAGATCGCAGCAGTCAAGTGCGATCCTTCGACATTGGGGAACCACGACGCCTGTCCGGACGACGCATCTTTTGGGACTGAGATCGCAGTATTCGAGTACGATCCTTTGACATCGGGGACCCACGACGCCTTTCCTGGACGACGTCATCGGCAGGGAAATCAACTGCGCCTGCGCGCGCATGATGACGCTTTCTTACTCTCGCCTACGTTTGTCGCATCAAGATACGCGTAACCTCTCCGCCTCGTTGCTAACCGATCATCGCGCCGCACAAGCGTTTCTCTTTGTTTCTCTTTCTCTCTCTCGCGCGCGCTTGCGTTACCACGTACACATAACTTGCCGAACGAAATGGATCCGACCACACTCAAAAGACAGCGCGGGGTAGTAAAAAGCTCCTGCACTCGCGTCAGAACTTACTTAGAGTCACTTACGGACTCGATTACACTCTCGATAGTAGCTCAACACGAAGAGCGAAAAAAGAGGTTAGACGACTGTTGGTCGGAATACAATGCGTTGCAATCTCAATTAGAAGCGCATGACGAGGCCGAATCCAGCGATCGGGCCAATTTCAAAGAAACATTTATTACGATATCGGCCAAGATCAAAGAGCTATTACGGACGCCGGCACAAGCTAACATCGAGTCAATCCCTTCGACCTCGCATGGCACGACTGATTCTAGATCTTATGTTAAATTACTCAAGCTAAATCTTCCGACGTTTTCAGGCAAATATGACAAGTGGTATCCATTTTTTAATACGTTTCAAGCCGTGATACATTCAAACTCGTCATTAAACACCATTCAAACGCTTCAATACTTGAAGACTTCTCTTACGGGCGAGGCGGCCAACGTCATCGAGTCGCTAGAGTTTTCAGATGCGAATTATGATGTAGCGTAATTAATACTTTGCACGCGGTATGATAACAGATGCATTATTGTTCAAGGCCACATCGAAGCAATAATAGCGTTGCCTTCCATGAAAAAAGAAAACCATTCCGAGTTAAAACAAATCTCTGATGGTGCCACAAGGCATCTGCATGCTCTTCAAGCATTAAAGCTTCCCACCAATCATTGGGACGCCTTCATAATACATATTCTTTGTTCCAAGCTTGATCCTCTCACATCGCGCGAGTGGCAAAATTCGCTCCGGGCACCGAACTGCCCACTCTAAAAGAGTTTTTTGAATTTATTACGCACCGTTGTCAAATGCTAGAGACTACAATTAAGTTGAGTGTGTCAAGTACAAAGAGCGACAAGGCACGACCGCAGTCTAACACTAAACGACAAACGACGTGCTTCACAACTGTCAAGTCTAAATGCAGTTATTGCTCAGCAAAGCACTGCATTTACTATTGCAAAAAGTTTATAGCCCTTTCTGTTCCGCAGAGATTATCCAAGATTCGCAGCCGCAAGCTTTGTCTCAATTGCCTGCCGGTCTTTCTCTCACTCTCCAAGCATATGCACGTCAGGTCAGTGCAAAATGTGTCGAGGAAAACACAACACTCTTCTTCATTCTGACGCTGTTCTTCCACAGGCGTCAAGCAACTCCAATAGCGGCTCAGATTCGAATTCTTCCGACACCGCTTCTGAAACGGTAACGCACGCCTCAGGATTGGTTGGTCGCAACCACGTCATTCTCTCCACGGCAGTGGTCCGTGTAGCTGACAGCAAAGGATCCCTAAGGCCTTGCCGTGCCCTGCTCGATTTGGGCGCCTAAGTTAATCTCATTTCAGGGAGACTTCTGGCCAGTTTACGTATCGAGCCACGACCGTTAAGCTTAGCCATTTCCGGTGTTAATGGAATATCCTCAACATCCACGCAAGTGGCTCGAATAAATTTGCAATCGCGCACAAGCACCTACTCAGTCTCATTAAATTGCATCATTGTGGACCAGGTAACTGACAAACTTCCCGCCTTCGCATTCAAGCGGAGCAAGTTTGACATTCACAGCAACATTAAATTGGCAGATCCAAAATTTCATGTGTGTGCTGACGTTGATCTCATAATTGGTCAGGAATTCTTTTGGGATTTGATTTGCGTCGGACAAATCAAGGCCTTGGGCAAACATTCAACCTTACAAAAGACGAGATTAGGCTGGATAGTTGCGGGACCTTTGGCCGATGTTAACCAGTCTCCTCCCAAGGTGTAGTCATTGCACGCTACTATTACCAACGAGCAGCTCCACGATTAGTTAAATCAGTTCTGGCTTGTGGAGGATATACGCGAGCTGCCTGACAATTACACGACTGAAGAAAGGCGGTGCGAGCAACATTTCCTCAGCAACGTTACGCAAGACTCTGAAGGCAGATACATAGTCAAACTCCCTATACAAAAGGACGTTCTCAAGCTCGGGGATTCTCGAAGCATCGCGTTAAAACGATTGATGAACCTTGAACAGCGTTTCAAGCGCAATCCCACTTTAAAAGCGCAATATGTGCAATTTCTAGATAATTACCGATTGCTTAGCCATACGCGATTGGTAGAACCTTCTAATGACATTTCGCCTTCTTTTTAATTACCTCACCATGGGGTATTCAAACGCACGAGTCAGTCCTCTAAAATTCGCGTTGTTTTTGATGCATCATGCAAGTCGACTACTGGAATTTCCCTCAACGATGTTCTCAGGAGTAGGTCCGGTTGTACAATCAGACCTAGCAGACATTCTAATGCGCTTTCACAATTTTCGCTGTGTCATCTCAGCAAATGTCATCAAGATGTATAGACAGATCTTGATCGACCTTTTGCAAACGTCTCTGCAAAGAATATTGTGGCGAAGCAATCCCGCTTCAAACGTCGACACGTATGAGTTAAGCACGGTAACCTATGGTATCTCATCGGCGTCATACTTGGCTACAAGATGCCTCAATTATCTAGCGGAGCAAAACTCATCCAAATATCTCCTCGGAGCAGCACACGTCAAGCGTAACTTTTACGTAGACGACCTGCTTACTGGAGCAGATTTTCTCAACGAAGCAAGGCAAATTTGTGATGAAATAATACAATTGTTGCATCTGGGAAAATTTGAGCTAAATAAATGAGCGTCAAATTGTTGGGGTGCGCACGATTGGACACCGCACGATTGGATATCACCACTCACAGCGGCCGATGCCTAGAGTTTTTCCGTTGGTTTGGTTAGATAAGACAAGATGATTGGTTGGTGTCCAATCGTGCTGTGTTCAAAAGAGTGTCACCCCAAATTGTCCGTAGCTACTCAAAGATGTACACCAGCGACAGGACACTCCTATAATAATTGAAAATGAAGATCGCTCATCCATCCTAGGATACTTCAATAAAAACAATCCGAGGACGTATTTTGTTTCTCGTGTAACCTCGATTCCTTTGGAAACGCAATAACCAAACTATCCGAGGCGTCTCGACTATTCGACCCGTTAGGTATCCTAGATCGGATCACTGTTGTAACCAAACTTCTTCTACAAGAACTTTGGCAATCTGGAGTTCATTGGGACGAATCCGTTCCTCAGGATGTCTACTCTCGCTGGCTCAAATTTAGATCCCAGTTGAACAAATTGAACCAATTACAAGTACCATGCTGCGTCAAGTTTAGCTCTTACTCTCAACATGTGCAGTTTCGCGGCTTCTGCGACGCTAGTCAAAATGCGTACGGAGCCTGCATTTATGTCCGCTCGTATGTCAAACCTGATGGATACCATACGGAGTTGCTCTGCTCTAAATGGGAGGGTTCCGATAGCGCACATCCCGATAGCCCACCAACCAATCATCTTGACTTATCTAACCCAACCTACGGAAAATCTTTAGGCATCTGCCGTTGTGAGTGGTTTGTGTGCTATCGGGATGTGCGCTATCGGGACCCGCCGGCTCTAAATCACGGGTTGCCCCTATCAAGGCCGTCTCTCTTCCTCGGCTTGAGCTGTGTGTAGCAGTATTATTAGCGCGCCTGATACACAGAGTTAGTGAGGCCCTTGATATTGAACGACATCAAATCTTCCTGTGGTCAGACTCCACCGTCACCTTGAACTGGATATCATTATCCTCCCGAAGATGATCGGTCTTCGTCGCTAACAGAGTCGGCGAGATACAACGATTGACCAACCAAATGCCTGGCGACATGTCTCGGCAAACAACCCCGCTGACATCCTGTCACGCGGATTAGATCCCGCTGACTTAGCAACTTTATTCATGTAGTGGCACGGTCCCGCCTTTCTGCAAAAGAAGGACGACCAATAGCCTAGCAGCAGCTTTACCCGACTAGAAGACGACGTTCCAGAGCAGAGATGGTTGCGGTTGCAACCACCTTAGCCAATTCGCGCATAGTCGACGAGGTATTGAATAGGTGCTTCAAATTATACGAGGCATGCCGAGTTATAGCCTATTGCTTGAGACTTATTAAGAGACGCGGTAGCGTCTTGCGTTAAGTATATTTTTTTATTAATTTTTTTTTAACCAAGTAAATAAAAGACGCTATCGTGTATCATTTACAGGAAGGAACTCAGTTTTTTAAAAATAAATGGTTGTCTTTTTTAAACAAATTAATGTTATTAAAAAATGAATGTAGGGGGGGGGTAAGTGTTGATTTTTCCGAGCACAATGACACAAGAATGATGCCAGTACGTGCATTTGATTCTGAGATATGATAGCATGTATTTTTTAGCCCAATTTATGTCATTCAGATACGTCGTTGTCGCCGTCGTCTTCCTCTTCGCAAAATTTCAAAATTGTTGAAAATTACCCTTTGGTGGTAATTTTGAAAAGCTATATGAATATATATAAAAAATATTTCAAAAACTTGGTCTCCCTCTCTGTTTCTCATTCTCTCCTTTGCTTGCTCTAGTTCTTCGTCTCTTTCTCTTTCTCTCTCTCTTTCATTCTCTTGATCTGTACCGTTCTTCTTTGCTCTCTACCGTTCTTCTACGCTTTTTCTCCTCGCTCTCCCATGCTTTGTCTCGTTGTTTATCGTTTTTTCTTACTCTCTCTCTCGCTCTTCTTCATTCGTTTTTACCATTCTTTCTCTCATTCTTTACCGCTCTCCCTTGTTATTGACCGCTCTCCTTCGCCCTCCCCCGCTCTTCTTCACTCTCCGTCCTTCTCTATCACTTTCCTACGCTCTCTATCGCTCTTCTTCGCCCTCTATCGCTCTTTCTCGCCTTCTACTGCTCTCCCTCGCTTTCTACCGTTTGCCCTTGCTTTCTTTTGCTCTCCCTCGCTCTTTCTTGTTTTTCGCCATTCTTTTTTCCCTACCCTTGCACTCCTTCACTCTCCCTCCCTCTTTATCGCTTTCCTACGCTCTATACTGCTTTTCTTCGCCCTTTCTCGTTCTTCATCGCTCTCCGCTCTTCCACGCCCTTATCCCTTGCTCCTTATCACTTTTCCTTGCTTTCTTTTTCGCCGTCTGCTCTCCTTCGCTCTTTATTGCTCTCCCTTGCTCTTTACCGCACTTTTTTGGTTCTTTTTTCCTTGTGTCCAGATAATTTTTTTTGCGACTGTTTACAAAACATATACATTTTTTTTGTGTCTATATAACCTTACTTTGTCTATGATACCTATATTATTACTGTAACAAAATATTTAGCAAAAATTCGTGAAATATCACATACCGTTTTGTGATTAGTTTATGATTTCTTAAAATAGACCAGTGGAAGTATCTCTACAACATGATTGTAGCATAGACTTCCAAGGATGTAAGATTACTAGATTTCAATAACAACTAAACCGATCAAGTTTAAATAATCTGAAACAATAGCTTAGATAAAGTGGCATTATAAAAGTGTTCTTATTTTTTCTTTTTGTACCGTGCGTGTAGTTTTTATTTATACAGATAGAAAAACTCACTTAAAAAAATATTAAAAATGTAAAAAGACCCCTAAGTATATTTTTTTTGTAATATTATTAATGTAACAAAATTCTTAGCAAAAATTCGTGAAATCCACCTAAAAAAACATGAAAAATTAAAAAAAACCGTTAAGTATATTTTTTTGCAATATATTATTGAGGTAACAAAATTCTTTGCAAAAATTCGTGAAATCCGCCTAAAAACAAAACATTAAAAATGTAAAAAATACGTCAAGTATATTTTTTTAAATAAAAAACCAAACTAAACCAAACCAAAATTGCAATGAATGAAATCAAATATAATACCATCAAAAAGAAGTGAAATCAAAAATATTGAAAATATATTTATTACCGATGGGGTGGAAATCTATTGACCACGTTGCGATTGATCACCAACCACTTACAGTGTTAAAGAGTGGAAAAACTCTAAGCACCGCTTTAAATGACTGTGATCAACCGCAACGTGGTCTAACGGAACACTCCCGTACCAATGAGCAGCAAATTATGTGACAGATAAAATTAAAGATGGGTAAAATCTCTAGCAGCAGCATACTTAACGCGCCCGTTTTTTTTATATAACTAATACCGTTAAAGTTATATTTTATAACGATTTAGTAATAACGTTTTATGATAAGTAATAATTTTTCACTACATTAATAATAATTATAAAATAACAATAATTTTTACTAAGATTATTAGTGCAGAAAATGTCATATAAAGTTCATTTAAATGCACTAGCAAACTTATTAAATATTTATTCAAATTGAGATTCATTGTAAGCCTAAAATTTATTTAACAAAATCTTTTCGAAATATTATGTTTATACTTGTAATAAAATTTATTTTATAAAAGAAGAAATTTTATAGTAAGCAAATTGTTCACACATTACTTCTTCATGCTTTATTCAGTAAAATCTATACGAGGTGTGTTCAAAAAGTATCGCGAATTTTGAATTTTCGCGGGTTACGTATATTCGAATTTCGATCTTTTTGTGGCGTTATGTTGGTACTCATGTCTCTCACTTATGCCGACAAGCTCGGCCATTTTGAATGTTCACTTAATTGTTGACAGCTGCTTTGCTTGCACGTGTTTTGGATCGTCTTCGATTTTTACCTATTCAAAAAAATGGATCAAAGAACCTGTATCAAATTTTGTGTGAAAAACGAAATTAAGTGCGCGGATGCATTCCGAATGTTGACTGTGGCATACGGAGAAGCTACCTTGGACCGAAGCAACGTTTATCGGTGGTACAAAATGTTCTCAGAAGGCCGAGAAGATGTGAACGACGAAGAGCGTGCCGGACGCCCGAGCACTTCAACAACAGACGAAAAAATTAATGAAGTGGAGAAAATGGTATTGGCCAATCGTCGAATCACCGTTAGAGAAGTTGCTGAGGACCTAAACATATCGATTGGCTCGTGCCATTCGATTTTTATCAATGATTTGGGCATGAGACGGGTCGCCGCGAAATTCGTACCAAAATTGCTCAATTGCGACCAAAAACAGCATCGCATGAACATTGCTAATGAGATGTTGGACTCTGTCCGCGACGACCCAAATTTGCTCCAGAGGGTCATAACTGGTGACGAATCGTGGGTTTATGGTTATGACGTGGAAACCAAAGCTCAATCATCTCAATGGAAGCTGCCGCACGAACCAAGACCGAAAAAAGCGCGCCAAGTTCGGTCGAATGTGAAAGTTTTGCTGACAGTTTTCTTCGATTGCAGGGGCGTAGTGCATCATGAGTTCTTGCCACAGGGTAGAACGGTCAATAAGGAATATTACCTGCAAGTTATGCGCAATTTGCGCGAAGCAATCCGCCAGAAACGCCCGGATTTTTGGAAGAACAAAAATTGGCTTTTGCACCACGATAACGCCCCTGCTCACACATCGTTGCTTGTGCGCGACTTTTTGGCCAAAAACAACACACTAATGATGCCGCAGCCACCGTATTCCCCAGATCTGGCCCCCTGTGACTTTTTCTTGTTCCCTAAACTGAAGAGGCCCATGAAAGGACGACGTTACGCTACGCTTGACGAGATAAAGACGGCATCGAAGGAGGAGCTGAACAAGATAAAAAAAAATGATTTTTTGAAGTGCTTCGAAGATTGGAAAAACCGTTGGCACAAGTGTATAATATCTCATGGAGATTACTTTGAAGGGGACAAAATAGATATTCATGAATAAATAAATAATTTTTGAAAAAACACAAAATTCGCGATACTTTTTGAACACACCTCGTATTATTTAAACTTTGTATTCAATACGAAATTTTGTATTTTGTATAAAGCAATATAATCCACTTAAAAAATAGAAATGTTATGTCAATAATAACTTCTATTGTTACCATAATAAAGTTTAAGAATGAATATCTTTTCAATTTAGACATAAAATGGTCATTTTATTTTCCTTGTTATTTAAGGAGTAACAATAGTAAAATGAGCTGTGTGTGTATGTGTGCGTGTATGTTGACTTACATCACACGCATGTGCATATACATATATACATATTAATTTAAAATATAACCTACACTTTAATCATTATTTACAAGACTTGTTAAATAATGATTAAATTAATTTTCAGTACTGGCATTGATTGGAACATAGTTCTAATAATAACATTAATATTTAACATAATTAATCCAAATTTTAGTAAAAATGATGTTATAAAATGCAGTATGCTAAAAAATTATTAGAAAAATTATTAGATAAGTTTAACATAAAGATAAGCTTGTTGAATGTACAGAATAGTTTAGTTTAAATTTTTACAATATTTATCATTACATTTAATATCAATCGTCAAATAATGTAATTTAAAAATCTCGTGATTTACTAGAGCATTACAAAAAATAATAAAACAGTACTTGTTAAGTTCTAAATAATTATTATTGTTATAAAAATTTATAACGTTATTACTAAATCATTATAAAAGATAATGTTAACGGTATTAGTTATATAAAAAAAAACGGGCGCGTTAAGTATGCTGCTGCTAGAGATTTTGCCCATCTTTGATTTTATCTGTCACATAATTTGCTGCTCATTGGTACGGAAGTGTCCCGTTAGGCCACATTGTGATTGATCACAGTCATTTAAAGTGACCGGTGCTTAGAGTTTTTTCACTGTAAGTAGCTAGTGGTCAATCGCAACGTGGTCAAAAGATTCCCACCCCATCGGTAATAAATATACTTTCAATATTTTTGATTTCACTTCTTTTTGATGGTATTATATTTAATTTCATTCATTGCAATTTTGATTTGGTTTAGTTTGGTTTTTTATTTAAAAAAATATACTTGACGTTTTTTTTACATTTTTAATGTTTTTTTTTTAGGCGGATTAAAAGATATAGACCTGACGCACCAACCCTCGTTGTCCTTCCCCTCGAAATATCTCGTGCTTCGGATATCATATGCAAATCTGTCCAGAGGCGGGTTCTTTTCTTCTGAATACAAAGCGTTGAGTGAAAGAAAGGTTATTTGTTCCGCCAGTAGACTTCTTTCTCTTTCCCCATTCTTGGACAAAGGGGGTTTAATGAGAGTGGGCGGAAGGCTGCGCAATTCTACCTTACAGTTCGACACGAGCCATCCTATACTGCTACCTCGCAAACACGACTTAACTCGACTCGTGGTAGAGCATGAACACGCGCGAAATATGCATGCAGGCGTCCAAGCTACCATGGCTTCGGTCCGAGAGCGTTTTGGTTTCTAACACTTTATCTCAATGACACTGTCATTGAGATAAAGTGTTAGAAAGTTTATCAAGAATGCATAACATGCTTTAAAGAAACCGCGCCACTCGGAAGCGATTATGGGCTCTTTGCCTACCAGTCGAGTCACTGTCTCTCGACCCTTCTACCACTGCGGAGTAGATTACGTCGGCCCGGTTATATTGCGAGAAGGCAAAAGGCATAATGCACGTAATCACAAGTCCTACATTGCCGTTTTTGTTTACTTTGCCACTAAGGCAATTCATATTGAGTTAGTCAGTGATCTAACCACTGACGCTTTCCTCAGAGCGTTCAAGCGTTTCATTGCTCGACGAAGTCGACCCTCTAATATGTATTCAGATAACGGCACCACTTTCGTGGGAGCTCAGAGACAGCTCAAGGAAATGTACAAGTTCTATTTAAGTCAGCAGACACAGGCCGACCTCGAGCGGTTTTTGAGCCACTAGGGAATCATTTGGAATTTTATTCCCCCAAACGCGCCGCACTTCGGCGGACTGTGGGAAGCGGCGGTTAAATTGACGAAACTTCATATGTCGCGTATCGTTGGCAGGGCTCATTTAACATTTGAGGAAATATCCACCGTATTGTACGAAATAGAAGCGATTCTTAACTCGCGGCCGATTACTCCGTTAAGTGAAGATCCGAACAACATGTCATATATTTTTCTCGGACACTTCCTAGTCGGCACCACCCTTAACAGACTACCTCAGCCTGACCTGACTGACGTCAATGAAAACAGGTTAGTCCGCTGGCAAAGAGTAGAACAGCTCAGACAGAACTTTTGGCGAAGATGGAGCGCGGAATATTTGCATTCTTTGCAAGAACGAAACAAATGGAAGAGCAACAAGGGCATTCAACTAGAGCCTGGTCAACACGTCCTCATCAAGCAGCAAAATTTAGCCCCACTGCAATGGGCGATTGATCGCGTCCAGGACGTTCATCCTGGTCCCGACAACGTTGCGCGCACCGCGACTGTTCACACCTTCAAGGGCTCTTTCGTCAGGCCTTTTTCCAGGTTTGCGATATTAATATAAATTTGTAAAAAAAAAAAATTTGTTTGCTAAATCTAATTATTTAGAATTAATTAAGTAACTGCTACATTGTATCCGCACCGAACGAGTTTGTAATCTAACGTAAGTTGTTTAGATCACCGCTTCCTACAATTAGCGCCATACTCACCAGAGTTCCTTCGTGCAGTCATAAAGACACGCGATTTAATTATAAGCATTTGTTGAAAGCTTAGCCTTTCAACGGGGGCGGCGTTGTTCAATACTATAGTTTCACTGCGTATGTACAGTAAGTGCCAGGTATGCCTGGGGTCCGATTCTAGGGTCCACGTTTTGTTCTTAATTGTTTTTACGTTTATGACTATTATAAGCGGATGCTGCGTTAGCGATCATGAATGTATCGTAGTGTTAGTAAATTATGTGTTTTGACAGTCGGCGGATGTAACCTCAGTTTTGATCGGTGAAATCTCAAAAATATTCCAAAGCTTAATTAAAAGGAAGCGGATCAAAGCCTTTGATAATTATTGTCACAAACACTCCGTTGTTGACTATCCTTACATTTATTAAAGAATACGGTAATGTCTTGCACCAAGTCTTATTATTACCTGTAATTGTTAGAAAAACAGCTCACAAAGTATATTTTCTTATTGTCAAATAATAACACTTTTTATTTTTAAAACTACAACTTATCTGATATATCAAAGGCTTCGATCCATTTCTTTTCAATTAAGCTTTGGAATATTTTGGAGATTTCACCGATCAAAACTGAGGTTACATCGGCCGGCTGTCAAAACATAATTTACTAACACTACGATACATTTATGATCATTGACGCAGCATCTGTTTATAATAGTCATGAACGTAAAAACATCTATGAACAAAACGTGGACCCTAGAATCGGACCCCAGGCATACCTGGCACGAACTGTACATTAACCACTTGAAAGTGGCGCTAGGGTTTCGCCATCTTATCCCCAAAGGAAAAGGTAACTAGCGCATTTGCGGCGCTCGACAGGGCGCGCTCGCTGCGGCATTACGCCTTTGACTTGCATAGTCACGCCTCACGTTACAGATCTCGATCGATTCTTGTATAAGAAGGTCCACGTTCCCCACGCCGTTTCAACCTGGCAAAATTGTAACCCGGTGACTGCTAAATAAAGTGAGATAAAAGGAAATTTAGAGAAGTCCAGTGATTCTCGACCACGTATTCCTCGACGCATTCCTTCCGCGGAAAACGCGTGGGGTTACGACGTGCGTTTCTCTCAAGCGGACGGCAACGTACAAAACAGCAGTGTTTTAATCTAATTAGCAATCATCTTTTTCTAGTTTATTGTGTTGTCAGATTACGTTATTAATGCAATGAGATTATAAGGATGTTGAGCAGAGTTGAGGAAGTGCAATAACATAATATTGTGTATGATCTTAACATACCGGCGGCTCGATCTCAGTTAAAATTTTATTGTTAACTTGATTAAAAAATTAACTCATATAACTCTGTAAATTACATTATTATTGTGACAATAGAGGTATTATCGGAAATTTGTATAACAATTTCTGCATGGATTTGCAATATCTTAAAAAAATTTGTCAAAATTGTATAAGAAAAATATTAATATTGTGTTCAAGAATCATATTTGGTTCTTTATTTTCAAATTCCTTATGTGATTACTTATATGTAATAAATTGTGTAATATATATCATCTCATATTTCATTGAAAGAAAAATTCAGAAAAATAAAAAAAATATAATACATGATGTAACGACGAGAAATGCACATCGCGCACACATATGCGGATGCAATACGTGCATCACATCGAATAGGCGACGGTCGGATGACGCGGCATAACAAAGCAGCAAAAAAGGGACACAAATAAACAAAGAAGCGAAGCTTGGACGGGTTCGAATCTTTCCGGGTCGCACGCGGTTATCACCCAGCCATAAACATCGTCTAAACGATGCGGCGCCGATATTACAATTGCAGGGCGATTGTAAATAATTGTCCTGTGACAATATCGGCGTCACTAGTCCTGGGACCGTCGGCAATCGTTCGTCGGCCGATCGTCTTTATTCGCTGCGCTTGGAAACCGAACATCCGAATCGCCCAATCGGGCGAGGATCTCGGAAATCGGAACCAAGTGGGGTGAGAACGTGGCGATTCCTGAATTAATAAATAAGGGTCTGGAAGGCTCTCCGTTACCTTTTTCAGTTCCGACTTCGTCGCGGTAGCAATCAAGTGTTCGCTCTCCCTGCCGTGCTTCCGCGAGCTCGCCTATTCGATAACCAAGCGAAGAGTCGTACCTCTAATACGAACTCGGGGCGAAATACGCTCCCGAGCCGATAACAAAGGACGATCGTCGCATGACGTCGTAGCCCTCTCGCTCAGCGAGAATACTCGGACCGCGCAACTGTAGTTAACGTGATAGTGTAACGCGATAATATAGTAGAAGAAACGCACTGTAAGTGGTAATTCTCAAAACAAATAAATAAACGAAAACACAGTGACGAAAATTAAGTTTTTCCCACTGAACATTATTTGGTGCCTCGCCAAAAAAAAAAAAAAAATGAATATATCCCAAGTGGGTCTGCTGCTATAAATGAATCCTTAAAAAGGAAAAGTTTATTCCGTTTTTACCAGCAGATGAAGTTTCTTGATGACGTTTAAGTAAAATCTGTGTAAGTATAATGCAATTGCCACCATGTTATTATTAGTCATTGAAATAATTTTATATTTATGGATTGTGCACACTGGACGTAATCAGGGTTATGTAATAGTCTGTCTTCGATTTTAGGACGTGCAGCAGTCTATCAAGTACAAGTATTAACCTTTAAACACACCGATCCTGTAAAATACGGAAACACATTTTCGGGACTGAGAGACTTTTTCAAATTTGAGAAGCTATAACTTTGATTATAATTAATATTTTTCAACAATTTTTTTTAAATGAAAGTTCAGAATCTCAGGAGTGTGACTGCACAATCGGCATTGCAGAAAAATAATTTATTGTGAAGTTATAAAGGAAAAATCATTAAGCAAGAATGAGAAAATTGCGTCAAAAATTCACTTTTCCTTCGAAAAATCATATCTTCGCAACAAAAAACTTTTAAGGACTTTCAAATACGGCGTTTTAAAGCTAAAGAGTCACACTTTCAAAATAAAATTTGGCAATGTTATTTCTTTTAAAAAGTATAATTATGTAACATGGAGAATATAAGGTATTTTTGAGCATCTAAAAATCCACTTTAAAGAAAAAATCAATTTGTTGCAACAAAAAACAATTTTTAAAGACTTTACAATACGGCGTTTTAAAGCTAAAGATTCATACTTTCAAAAAAAATTATATCATTGTCATTTTTATTAAAAGATTTACTTACGTAACAAGGCAAATGTGAGGTATTTTTGATTAAATCGTATCTAAAATTGAAAATTGATGTGTTTCATGATATATTTTGGAAAAACTTTCTTTTCTAGAGCATTCTATAGTATTCCAACTTTAGACAGAGTATATGCGAATAACATCCGCGAATCGACCGGTTCGAACGTATTTTGTCCAGTTTTTTTAATAATTGAATACATTTTTCCCAATATCTAGTTTTCTACTTCGCGGATATGGTCTCATCATATAAGTCGTTAGTGGAAATGCTTTATCCGCGACTAAAACATAAGGCAGGGCTGATCCCGTCATTTCGCCTTGCTTCGGCTTTGACAATTTAAATGTTAAAATGTTTAAATTTTTTAATTTAAAAATGATCAAATTTAAAGAAACAATTTTGTCAAATTAAATATAACTTTTCTCTGTATATTTGACATGCAGAAGAATTTTGATTGTAGAAAATTAAGGATGTTGTTAAGACTTTTAATCCTTAAAAGGAATGTTTGGTATTAGTTATGATTAACAAGATATTCATGATTAAATGTGGAGTAAATTAGATCATTGACAATTTGCCTATTAATTTTCAATTAAGTATGTTTATTTAAACTTGAGGGTTTTTTAGGTCGCCGAATACAAATCTAGTATCAAAATTAACAAATTCAAGACGGTAAATTCAATATGGCGAATATCAAAACATCAGAACCCGGACATTTCCTGAGTTTTTACATCCGCCTTATTGAATTCATCATTTTAAATTTGTCAATTTTGATCATCAGATTTGTGTATTCAGCGATCTAAAAAACCTTTAAATTTAAGTGAACGTAATTAAAAAATAATTGACAAACGCAATAATCAAATTTGCAGCTTTTCCGCAATTTACCCGCATTTAATCATGAGTATCTTATTAACCATAGTCGACACTAAAAATTTCTTTTGAGGTCTGAAAGTCCTAACAATATATTTAATTTAGATTACAGTCAAAATTTTCCATCACGTTTTATACCGTAATTACAATATGATAAAATACGTAAAAATAATCCTGTTTGCAATTTTAATTTATTTCAATACCAAACTAAGATTGCGTAATTTTCTGATAGTTTGAAACTATTTCAATAGAAGACTCTTGGTTTAAATCCTCAAATAGGTTCGAAATAATGAAAAATAAAAATGGATCTAAATAATTCTAATAAAAAGAAAATTGCAAAACTAACAAAAGACGAAACAAATTATATTTATTAGTAATAAAACTAAATTTGTCAGTTGTTTCAGTTGTTTCCATAATAAAATTCGTTTATTATTACAATACAGCACTAGACATTAGAACGCTAATTAAAAAAGAATTTCTCATAATATCGTTATTTGGGGACAAAATTGAGTTGAAAAAAAATCTAAAGGATTACTCAAACTACCCAAAATGAAGGACTGTTTTTTACAATAAAGGACATAGAATCACTGTAATAATACGATAAAATTAAGATTGTGCTCATCATATGATTTTTATTTTGAAAACTTGTCTTAGTATAATAAGTAATATACATATAATATACCTCTTCAATTTTTTTTCTTTGAACGACGACTGTAAAATCATATGCATACATAGAGCATAATGTGAAACGTTTCCTTGACTCGGATATCGACGATTCGAAAAGCCGTCTCGATCTCGAAATACGATAAACTTACGATAAACCGATTAACTTAATTTACAACATCGGCCGCTCGGCTAAAAATCAATTGATGTCGCCGCTTAAACTTAAGGCAATCTGAATGTAATGCTCGTTAATTTGGAGATTTCATTGCAACGGCGCAACATGGTCGATTTTCAACAACCGTCATAATTTCTTAACAGTGATCTCCTAAGAGTAGGCGATCGTAGATTTACAATTGCCTGATAGACGGCTGTTCATTCGCTGTAAAGTTCCGCATTTGGGAATACAGATGAGTAAGAAACGGATACGTTGTAGCGATATCAAAGCGCGAATAATCAGCCTACAATAAAATGTAATTATGCAATCGGCAAATTGCGTCATCCCGTGGTGGCGTATTTATGGGCCGGAATGTGTGTTGTTTTCAATTTTTTTAAGTGTCTGCGGCGAACTCGTCGGGCCTGCTCGATAATGCTGGAAACTTGTTCTAAAAATCGGCGAAGTTCCGTTTAATCGACGCCCGTACGAGCAAATCTGTCAACATCAGGGTCGTCTCCCGGCCATGAACGTTACAAATTACGACGTTCACCTCGTCTCCTTAATTCCTTCTCTCTTTATTTCTTTATCGCCGAATGGCCTTTCCTCGTTCGATCGCGAGCACGACGTTGAAAGGAACACTCGTCTTTGCTAATCTAGACCAGTGAAAACATAAATTTCTTTGACGCTTCTCTTCTGCTTCTCTCTTTCTTTCTCTAACATCGTGAATAACGGGAATTTCATGTCTTTCCCGTCGCGATAGATTCCTCTCCGGTTTTCTTTCGCCCGTTCTGTGTTCATAATGACCTAATTTACACCGAACACTTGACACGCATACTAACAAGTAACTTTCTATTAAATTGTTTTAATTTCGACAATACGTGTAAATGTATACGTGATATCTATATTTAATTAATTATCTTAATTCATATTGTACCAACTTAATATACTATTCATTAAATTTGTTACCGAAATTAAGATAATTGAATAGAAAGTTAATAAATATTGCGCCTATACGGGCGATATACGGGATACCACGGTTGGTCGCGTACTGTTTTAAATTTTAATTGCATAAAAAAGTTTACTCGGATACAAAGATTTGTTTGAAAAATAATGTAAATAGAATTACGATTTTTATTAATTAATTAAAATTATGTCATCATGGCAATACAGCTTCAATTCTTGGGATTGTTACTTTATGTCAAGACATAATTTTAATTAATTATTAAAAATCGTAATTCTATTTTCCAATATAACCGATGGTTATCATGAATCGTCTTAATAAAATTTATCGTCCCATTCCCCGATCGCGGTCGACGCTACACTCATCCAAGACTACAATACGGTCCATCTTATTCGAAAGCCAATATCGACTTCACGTCGACAGCCCGGCCGTCTCGCACGGATGCGGCGTGCCTCTGCCGCAGCCGTCCCGACGTTTAGCACGTCCAATTAATTAACGTTCTCTTGTTTTCTTATTTGGCAAGAATCGCGCGCGATTTCTCGCAACAATAAATCATAACCGCTTTTTGATCGGTCTGTTTGTACGAATCTAAAGGCCACGTCCTTGGCCGCGTGAATAAGATGTCTCGTTTATTAATAAACGAGCAGGCCCGACGAGTTCGCCGCAGACACTTAAAAAAATTGAAAACAACACACATTCCGGCCCATAAATACGCCACCACGCGATGACGCAATTTGCCGATTGCATAATTACATTTTATTGTAGGCTGATTATTCGCGCTTTGATATCGCTACAACGTATCCGTTTCTTACTCATCTGTATTCCCAAATGCGGAACTTTACAGCGAATGAACAGCCGTCTATCAGGCAATTGTAAATCTACGATCGCCTACTCTTAGGAGATCACTGTTAAGAAATTATGACGGTTGTTGAAAATCGACCATGTTGCGCCGTTGCGATGAAATCTCCAAATTAACGAGCATTACATTCAGATTGCCTTAAGTTTAAGCGGCGACATCAATTGATTTTTAGCCGAGCGGCCGATGTTGTAAATTAAGTTAATCGGTTTATCGTAAGTTTATCGTATTTCGAGATCGAGACGGCTTTTCGAATCGTCGATATCCGAGCCAAGGAAACGTTTCACATTATGCTCTACGTATGCATATGATTTTGCAGTCGTCGTTCAAAGAAAAAAAATTGAAGAGGTATATTATATGTATATTACTTATTATACTAAGACAAGTTTTCATATAAAAATCATATGATGAGCACAATCTTAATTTTATCGTATTATTACAGTGATTCTATGTCCTTTATGGTAAAAAACAGTCCTTCATTTTGGGTAGTTTGAGTAATCCTTTAGATTTTTTTTCAACTCAATTTTGTCCCCAAATAACGATATTATGAGAAATTCTTCTATAAAAAGCTTTAGAACTATCGCAGAACTATCGGATGATGCCATAGAGCCGCCCAGAACTCGCATTAAAATGGTACTTTACTCTTGTGTCGAGTGCCAGAATTTTGGTTTAAAAATTGTTTAAAGATATGTAAACGCCGGAACTCTTGACAGAATCTATAAAAAGCTTTAGAATTATCGCAGAACTATCGGAAAATGCCAAAGAGCGATCCAGAACTCGCATTAAAATGGTACTTTACTCTTGTGTGGGGTGCCAGAGTTTAGGTTTAAATATTGTTTAAAAATATGTAAACGCCGGAACTCTACACGAAACCTATAAAAAGCTTTAGAACTATCGCAGAACTATCGGAAAATGCCATAGAGCCGCCCAGAACTCGCATTAAAATGGTACTTTACTCTTGTGTCGAGTGCCAGAATTTTGGTTTAAAAATTGTTTAAAGATATGTAAACGCCGGAACTCTTGACAGAATCTATAAAAAGCTTTAGAATTATCGCAGAACTATCGGAAAATGCCAAAGAGCGATCCTGAACTCGCATTAAAATGGTACTTTACTCTTGTGTGGGGTGCCAGAGTTTAGGTTTAAATATTGTTTAAAAATATGTAAACGCCGGAACTCTACACGAAACCTATAAAAAGCTTTAGAACTATCGCAGAACTATCGGAAAATGCCATAGAGCCGCACAGAACTCGTATTAAAATGGTACTTTACTCTTGTGTGGGGTGCCAGAATTTAGATTTAAAAATTGTTTAATAATAAGTAAACGCTGGAACTGTTTACAAATCCTATAAAAAGCTTTAGAACTATCGCAGAACTTTCGGAAAATGCCAAAGAGCGATCCAGAACTCGCATTAAAATGGTACTTTACTCTTGTGTGGGGTGCCAGAGTTTAGGTTTAAATATTGTTTAAAAATATGTAAACGCCGGAACTCTACACGAAACCTATAAAAAGCTTTAGAACTATCGCAGAACTATCGGAAAATGCCATAGAGCCGCCCAGAACTCGCATTAAAATGGTACTTTACTCTTGTGTCGAGTGCCAGAATTTTGGTTTAAAAATTGTTTAAAGATATGTAAACGCCGGAACTCTTGACAGAATCTATAAAAAGCTTTAGAATTATCGCAAAACTATCGGAAAATGCCAAAGAGCGATCCAGAATTCGCATTAAAATGGTACTTTACTCTTGTGTGGGGTGCCAGAGTTTAGGTTTAAATATTGTTTAAAAATATGTAAACGCCGGAACTCTACACGAAACCTATAAAAAGCTTTAGAACTATCGCAGAACTATCGGAAGATGCCATAGAGCCGCACAGAACTCGTATTAAAATGGTACTTTACTCTTGTGTGGGGTGCCAGAATTTAGGTTTAAAAATTGTTTAATAATAAGTAAACGCTGGAACTGTTTACAAATCCTATAAAAAGCTTTAGAACTATCGCAGAACTGTCGGAAAATGCCAAAGAGCGATCCAGAACTCGCATTAAAATAGTACTTTACTCTTATGATAAGATGTCTTCGTTTGGATTTTTAAAAATTGTTAGAACTATTAAATATGCAGAACTAATTTTAAAACTTATCAAGAACTATAGAACTCTTCGAGAACTATAAGATTTTGTGATTTAATTTATTTTTTTCGTAACTTGGGGTGCCAGCGGTCAGATTAAAAAATTGTTTAAAAATATTAAATATGCAGAACTATTCTTAAAATTTATCAAGAACTATAGAACTCTTCGAGAACTATAGGATTTTGTGATTTAATTTATTTTTTTCATAACTTGGGGTGCTACGGGAAGTTGGCACCCCATATTTTTAAAATTCAATTTTTTTGCTCAAATCGACAGAACTATTGTTTTAATCTATCAGGAACTGTAGAACTATTGTGGGTGCAAACGGAACTCTGATTAAAATGTTTATTTTCTAAAAATGGGGTGCCAACTTCACACCGGCCTCAAACATTTACTTCATACAGCAAAACCATAGAACCGGCTATTCAGGCATTCTCGAGAAAATAATAAAATATTTCTATCACCTATAATAACATTACGGAAGAATTACTAGTTAGCTGCATAGCATGCGTGGAAAAACGTTGACTACTATGATCGAGTTTCCAGATTCGATCCTGAGAATGAAAATAATTATTTTTCGTAAATTTTGTTCTCTTTCTGAAAAAATGTATTGCATCGATTCTCGAATTATCGAATTTATTGTTGTCGCTTTTCCGAAGTGCTGATTGGTTCTATCGCTGTGCTAACTTCGTGATCGGCTGTCACAGCGAAGATCGTGTTAACAGTAATAGTTATAATAACTGTTACATGCACAAAGAGGTTAATAGTGTAATATTATTCTATTATTGAATTAATTATTACAAATTTATTTATTGGTTCTGTTTCCTGCGTCTAAAGATTTTTCCTTTTCTTTGGAGGATTTCATGATCGTTTTAGATAAGTTTTATTAAACGTCTTTATTTATGGTTGTAAAAATTCTCTTTAAAAAGAATTGATACTTTGTATTGTACTTTATTTTCAGATAGCGATTTTGTTTAACATTTATTACATTATGGTTGTTAAAATGTTCATTTGTATATAAACATTATTATTGTGAGGTTGGATTAGAAAAAGTATAAAAATGAATTAATGACAGAAGGAAGAAGAGTTTTGAAGTGGCACTAATACAGAAAGGAGAAGGGAATTTAACAAGGTGAAAAAGGTAATGATTTAAAGATTTTTAAATAAAGGAACAATGGGTAAATATCATGTGATATTTGATATTTTGTGTAAAAAAAATAAAAATTTCTCTAATAGATTGTTATCAATTTTAGTAAATATTTATAAATTTTTAAAATTTTTCTCTAATGAAATTTTATCTATTTTAGTAAATATTTTTAAAAATGTGAAATGATTATAAAGAAGAGAAGAGGAAAGAAATAGTATTTCATAATATGAAAAGGAAGGAAGGAAGGAGGAAGGATCAAAAGAGTTTAGAATGGAAATAAAATTAAAAAGAAAAATGAATTGAAGGTGTTGGAGAAGGTAAAGATTTTTAAATAAAGGTTGAATAAAATACGGACATCAATTAAACATCAGATTAAGAGTTTTTTTAAATAATGGGCAAATATTACATGGTATATTGATATTTTGTGTCATAAAAATAAAAAATTCTGTAATAAAATATTATGTATTTTAGTAAAATTTTTTAAAAATAAGAAATGATATAGAAAAAAAGAGGAATAGAAAAATATAAAAAAAAAGATCACAGAAGTGTAGAATGGAAATAAAATTGAATAAAGATAGGAATTGAAGGAGTTAAAAAAGATAAAGGTTTCTGAATAGAATAATACGAAAAGGAAAGAAGAAAGCAGGAAGGATCAAAGAAGTTTAAAACGGAAATAAAATTAAAAGGAGAAATGAATTGAAGGTGTTGGAGAAAGTAAAGGTTACTAAATAAACGATGAATAAAGTAAAAACATCAATTAAACACCAGATTAAAGATTTTTTTTTACTAATGGGCAAATATTATATGATATTTTGATATTTTGTGTCATAAAAATGAAAATTTTTCTAATAGATTATTATGTATTTTGGTAAAATTTAAAAAAAAATAAAATGAAAATATAAAAAAAATAGTAATAGAATAATATAAATAGAATAATATTAATAGAATAATATAAAAAGGAAGGATCAAAGGAGTGTTGATTGGAAATAAAATCAAATAGAGGTAGGAATTCAAGGTGTTGTAAAAGGTAAAGGTTTTTGAATAAAATATGAAAAAGAAGGAAGGAAGTAGAAAGGATCAAAAGATTTTAGAATAGAAATAAAATTGAAAGGAAAAATGAATTGAAAATGTTAGAGAAGGTAAAGATTTTTAAATAAAAGATGAATAAAGTAAAGACGTAATTAAACAGCAGATTACAGGTTTTTTTTTAATAATGTGTAAACGTTACTTGATATTTTGATATTTTGTGTCATAAAAATGAAAATTTTTCTATTAGAATATTATGTATTTTAGTAAAGTTTTTTAAAAATAAAATGAAGATATTGAAAAAAAGGAATAAAATAATATAAAAAGGTAGGATCAAAGGATAGAAATAAATATAGGATAAAGGATAGAAGTAGATATAGAATGTAAATTAAATTGTATGGAGAAAAGAATACAAGGTGTTGGACAAGGTAAAGACTTTTGAATAAAATAATATGAAAAGAAACAAAGAAAGGAGGAAGTATTTGTTACGTCCAGAATTCTCGAAATAAGTCTCTCGGGTCGGTTGGCAGGTAGAGACTTAGGGAAATAATTCGAGCGACGTAGGAAGGACGGAACAGGCCTAATCTCTCGCACACATGTCTCCGGGCGAGTGCGACGAGTCGAATGCGTCAGGTGAGTCAGAATGTAGGTCAGGTGTCGAGATGACGACCTATGACTCTCATTCAGACTCTTGCATTCGTGTAGTCCTTATTTTGCGTAAACGAATTGAATCGCTTTTACGCGGGATCGGACTAAGTGCAATTTTATCGGAGCGGGAATTAGAGGTGATTGAAATAAAGAGAAATTATTGAAATTAAGAATTACAATTAATTTTAACATAATAAAAGAAATAACCAATTACAATGATAGGTGATGACTAAAATAATAATTATTAATTTACAAATAACATTTTTGTTAGTAGAAAACATATATAATAAAAAGACGAAAAATCTTATGATCTTAATAAAAAATGTAATTATACCTTAAATTTTAATTGGTTACATTCGTGCTTAACGAGATATAAGTGTGCATGTGTAGGTGTATTTTATGATCAAGGGATTTTTAGTTGTCCAGGTAGGCTTTGGAGCGAGTCGAAGATTTCTTCAAATTCATTGAGTACTCTTCGATTCGCTTCAATATTTTCATTTACTATATTCTCTACCTGTTCGGGAGTAAATAATGAATCGGAATGCGGGTTTTCTTGGGGAAACTCTAGCGCGGGGGAATATGGATCTTCCGGAGGTCTTCGAACAGGTGAATCGGAATTACGATGAAAAAAATCGGGGGAAGGTGTAGGAGGAAAATCTGTAGGAGAAAAGGTTGAATCCCGAGGAGATGCTAAGGGCTCTGCAAAAGGATCGAAGGTAGAAGACGGTGACCCTGGTGGTTGTTTAAAATCTGGTTCTACATGAGATACAGGAGAGTAAGAGGGGGAAGGATAACGACAGGGGGAAAGAGAGTGTGATTCGGGGGACGGGTTTGAGACTGGCGGAGATGAGTCGGTCGGTTCGTCGGAAGTACTCAAATTAATTAGAGCGTTAGGCAAAACAGAAATTTTTGCTCGCTGATTGCGTAATTTTCCGCAGAGCGATAACGATGCGCCAAGCCTCCGGAGCTTCTTATTTCGGCGATTCCGACAGTTCTTAATGGCTCTTCGAGTTTTATGGTCAGGGACTCGCTTACGCACTAAAATGAATTTGAGAATTAAGGCTACGTTCTCTCTTTCTTATAAAGGGAAATAAAATTTATATTATAACTTCTTGAAAGAAGAAAAAAAAGAAAAGCAAAAGGAAAAAGTTTGAATTAATAAAAGGAACGGAATTCTTCGTTTCCGCTGGAAGCAAAGAAAACTGCGAATTCAATCGAACGAGAGTTCGATTGTATCCAGCAGGGAATAAGGAGAGTCGCGGACCCAATCGCGAGAGCTCGATTGTATCCTGCGGGAAATAAAGAGAGTCGTGGACCCAATCGAAAGAGCTCGATTGTATCCTACGGGAAATAAAGAAGGTCGCGGACCCAATCGAAAGAGCTCGACTGTATCCTGCGGGAAATAAAGAGAGTCGTGGACCCAATCGAAAGAGCTCGATTGTATCCTACGGGAAATAAAGAAGGTCGCGGACCCAATCGAAAGAGCTCGACTGTATCCTGCGGGAAATAAAGAGAGTCGTGGACCCAATCGAAAGAGCTCGATTGTATCCTACGGGAAATAAAAAAGGTCGCGGACCCAATTGAAAGAGCTCGACTGTATCCTGCGGGAAATAAAGAGAGTCGTGGACCCAATCGAAAGAGCTCGATTGTATCCTACGGGAAATAAAAAAAGTCGCGGACCCAATCGAAAGAGCTCGACTGTATCCTGCGGGAAATAAAGAGAGTCGTGAACCCAATCGAAAGAGCTCGATTGTATCCTACGGGAAATAAAGAAGGTCGCGGACCCAATCGAAAGAGCTCGACTGTATCCTGCGGGAAATAAAGAAAGTCGTGGACCCAATCGAAAGAGCTCGATTGTATCCTACGCATGGTGGAAGGGATAGCATGGTGTGCTCAATTTGCAGCCTTCTTTCTCTAAAATCTGCGCTCTCCGTCGTTTTTCTGCTTCTTATTCCAGAGGGCTGCCAAATGTGAAAAGTTGAAGTATTTCACTTTCTAAAGTCTGTACACCTGATATAACTGTCTTTGTCGGACGTTTTCTATTTTCACTCTATCTCTTTTCTTGCAGATAGTTACCGCTGTAAATAAATGTTATTAAATACAACACGACACAAAAGACTAATTGCGCTCATTGTAAAAAATTAATAAAAATTAAACAGTTTGTGTAAAATATAAAGATTAATAGTATTGAATAATAAAATAATATTTGAAATAACACTACAAATATAAATATCGTAATAAATTTTACGGTAATTTTAATAATAAAAAATAAAGTTCTTAAAAATTTAAAAAACAACTATTGATATACAAGAATTTTTTCCAAAACAAGAAATAAATAGAATTATTAAGTCCACAAATCATTACAGAATATTAATTTTTTGTAAATAAAAAATTATTGAAATTTGAAGATATTTTTTCATTAAAAATGAAAAGAAAAAAATAGTTAAGATAGTTAAATTGAATTAAATAATATTCATTGATTTTATGCTTGAGCCACGTGTTGGTGTTTTTGAATGAACTGACTAAGACAATCTCTACCGACAAAATGTGAAGAAATAAGTCATTATTTTTTATGCAAGTTTCATGATAAATATAATAATTTATTATACACAATTCTTATATTATACAGTTTTTAGATACACATAATTATTTATTATTTTATACATTTCAAAGTTAAAAAACTAAGAGCTAAAAATTCTATTTGATTTTTTTCATTTTTTTCTTGTTTTTGGTGGCGTTCAACACATTGCATATGTTTCCTCCAGCCTTCGATTACTGTAATAATAAAACAAAACATCATTGTTTATTGTATATACCAAGAATTTTGTGGTAAATTAAGATAGCAAATTACTATCATCAATAATCGTTCAATGTTGTTCTTACCTTCTAAATCGACCCTTCGGTGATTCTGCATCTATCATACATTCCTGTATATTCGATGGATCATCAGGGCTGACGAGTAACTCGGAAGACTACATGTACATTTTCGTGGATGACGGGAAGCGGAAAATCTTCGGCTATGACTTTGAAGTCCATATTACTTTCATTGTTACTAAAATAGAAAATATAAATGTTACTTTGATAATGTTATGCAAAAAAAGGAATGTATTTTTCAGTAATTAATACATCAATTATTATTTATTCATTTTTACCTATTTTCCGTTTTTGGTAACAATAATGTTGGAACTGCACTCGGCAAAAGCGACTGTCTTCGAATGTCCATAGGAGGTCGAATCTTTTTACTTCTCACAAACAAATCTTCTGTGAAGTGTGCTAAGCATATATTTGCTGAAAATTCAAATGACAGAATAATAGTTAAGTTAACTAACAATTAATAAGTTAACAATTGTCTTAGTTTACATCAAGCACTTGATGTGTGCTATGTAACTTCCTATTAAATTATTTTAATTTCGACAATACGTATAAATGTATACATGATACGTACATTTAATTATCTTGAAACATATTGTATCAGTTTAATATACTATTCTTTAAATTTATTGCAAAAGTTAAGACAATTAAATAGAAAGTTGTTGGTTAGTATATATATCAAGTAATTGGTGTTAGGTTAGGTTGCTCTATTAAGATACAAATATTTACAATATTTTCTTTTGGAACAGTATTGGAATGTTGTGTGTGTGCCTGTATGTGTAATACAAATTGCAATGGAAATAATGTCATTACAAAAAATTGGCTAATAATATTTAATAAGACTTACTATTCTTAATATTTTTGGGCATAAAACTCTCTCCGATTCTCTGAATTCAGCATTCACGCATTACTGCATTTTCCGGAAATCGGAAAAAGCTTACTTGCGCCGGCAAGTACGTTTCGTTGCAATTTTTACACGATTTCACTACACAATGTACCATTTTCACTTTATTTTACAATAAAGTTTAAAAAATAACCTCAAAGCACGTGTTGTTACTATGGACGCTATGAAGCAAAGACACTGAAATTGGAGCAATGACGCTGGCGGCGCTGGTATGACAGAAAAAGACGCAATGCACGCACTCGTACGTGTGACAAAGATGCGACCATCTAGGTTCAGCAACTTTCCGACATTAAATATTTCATTTTTTCACAGTTGGCAGCCTTCAGGAATAAGAGACACTTTGCCGTGAAAAGGGGCGTGGTTTAGCCAAATTGAGCACACCATGTTATACTTCCACCATGATCCTACGGGAAATAAAAAAGGTCGCGGACCCAATTGAAAGAGCTCGACTGTATCCTGCGGGAAATAAAGAGAGTCGTGGACCCAATCGAAAGAGCTCGATTGTATCTTACGGGAAATAAAGAGTCGCGGACCCAATCGAAAGAGCTCGACTGTATCCTGCGGGAAATAAAGAGAGTCGTGGACCCAATCAAAAGAGCTCGATTGTATCCTACGGGAAATAAAGAGAGTCGTGGACCCAATCGAAAGAGCTCGATTGTATCCTACGGGAAATATAAAGAAGGTCGCGGACCCAATCGAAAGAGCTCGACTGTATCCTGCGGGAAATAAAGAAAGTGAGAGTAATAGAGGGAGGAAAGGAAGGGTGGTGCAATAATACTGAGTATATGAGTGTTTTGAAAAATATAATAAATATCTTATTAGAGAGAGAAGGTAGTCTTATGAAAAGTAAAAAAAAAAAAAATAATAATAATGGACGGCTGAGACTTACTGTTGGGTGAAGTTTTGAAGGTGCGAACAATTTAGTGGTTGGCGGAGCGGATTCAGCTTACAACGGCGGACGGTTGGTCGACGGTTGGCACTCAGAGTGTTCGGATCTCACAATGCCGCGTCAAATTTAAGTACAATAAATACGAATCCGAACGTCACAAACTCGGACATATAATGTCACGGAATGTGCGCCGGATCGAACTAGAGTGAATCGCGAACGAAAAATGAGCGATTGATCAGAATGAAAAAGGTGCGGTATGTGCTCGTAAGTGACTGTAAATGACTGTAAGAAAGTAAGTGCTGAGTAAGTGCTCGCGAGCTCCGAAGCTCCTTCCTTTTATACCTGATTCTGCCTATGGTTCCTATGGGATTTTAATCCGCAGGTGTACCGTCTCTTATTATTGCCCACGCCCTACCTATTAATTGCGCGACAAGTGTTTCGAGTCGGTGGGGTCAATCATCCGCGTTTCAACGCTTGCTTCCGCCCAAAATCGGCACGTTTCAGGGGTAGACCAACCGTATTGACTCGACCGGACAATTTTAGCGTATCCGCGCGATTAAGATAGGCCATCTTTTCGCAATTTTTCGGTTGCTTGGCTGCATCGATTTCGAAAGAAAAGAATTGTTACTCCGCAGGACGTTTCACCCCCCGCCTTAGACAAATGTTGGGGGTACACAACATTTGCAGAGTAAGAAGGATAATTCTTTTCTTTCGCGGGAAATTTCCTTTTCAAGGGAGGACCCACATGTAAGATTTCTCTTAGATGTGCGTCCTGAGGTTCTAAGGAAAGAGCAAGAAGGGAAAAATATACAGCTTTCTCTTAATCCCTTCGTACTCTTTTTACAATATAAATTTCTTTCTCATTTTTTTTTATTATAGTATATATTTATATATATCTATATAAATATATATAGTTTTCTTATACGTATGCGGATTATTGAAGTATTTCTTTCTCTTTTTCCAAGGTGTTTTTACCTGAACCCGTCTTTCGAGATAGTGTTTTGTTCAAGCTTTATTTACTCGTCGACCTGCGTGGGTCCACCTGTCGGCATCTGCTTGCTGCAGGTGACGGAAGAATGCGCATTTTCTTCACGCTACCGTTTTTCTTTTACGGTGGGTCTTTAAATTCAGTTAAAAGTTCGATCACTATCCAGAAAATAAAGAGAAAGAAATGTAAACTCTCGTTTTGATACAGAATTAACTTATAGTTATCTTAATTTTAAGTTATCTAAAATTCGTCGTTGGACGCTTTCTAAGTTTAATAGTTATTTATATATGTATGTATATAAATTATGTATATATATATATATATATATATATATATATATATATATATATGTATATATACTTTTTATTATTATTCCCTTCATTTCTTATTTTTATATATATTTTGCTCTCTTATATGTATATACGTATATTATCTATTTATTTATTTTACTTATTTATTTTTTATATAATTTCTTTGAAAGGAGAAGGTTGCATGGGATACTTAATAGTAGATAAAAAAAAAAAGGTTTTTATTGAAGAAAAAAAAATAAAAAAATTTTTATTGTTATTTTTTTCCTTTTACAATAATTGTATATGTATGTTTATTATTATTATTATTTTTTTTTTGTTACGCAGCGGGGAAGGTGTTTTCTGTGACGCGATTCTCCTCCCCTTGTACGTGCCCTAGGAGTATCAGGGCCTCCCTCAGGTGGATGGTTTTCCTTAATGCATGGCCGCTCCTGGGTCCGAGGATGGTGGCGGTTACTAGTGCTGCTCCCGGCCTGAGTGGGTACTGGAAGCGTATCCACCCTCTTTCTCCTTCCGCCAGAATGCGTAATAGGGCCCTTGTCCTTCCGGGCCATGTGTCCGTGGATGTTGGCTGAGCCACATGCGCTAACCCGCATGCAATGGCTTGCCAAGGGAGCTTCCGGAATCTTTCTTCGAGCTGATAAAGTTCTCGGAAGGGTCTCCAGGTGGTACGGCCCCAATCGGCAAGCGCGACCATGGCTCTTCTGCGAGTCCGGTCTACTTTCAGGATCTCGCCGCGCTGCCATTCGCCCCGGTCGTCCCTGGTTGCCACTGCCTCCCCTGTGGTGATTTGGTTGGGCCAGAGGCTCATTTGTCGTTCTCGTCGGCCCATGTATATCATAAGGTCGATGATCAAATCCGTTAGAGCCGCTTCTCCAGTCTTGAGCCGTACCCAGAAGAGCAAGGGTGATTCAGTCCGGATAATTTGGACTTCATGTCGTCCACGGCTCAATTTCGCTATGTCGATATTCTTGATGACGGCTTCCATTCTCGATTGTTCAGCTGTTTGGTAGTCTTCCTTGGCAGACCTTAGACCTTGGTTGCAAGAAAGATTTAAAGTGACGG
Source organism: Solenopsis invicta (assembly GCF_016802725.1). Lineage (NCBI taxonomy): Eukaryota > Metazoa > Arthropoda > Insecta > Hymenoptera > Formicidae > Solenopsis > Solenopsis invicta. The sequence goes on along the minus strand of NC_052676.1, from coordinate 13,271,010 downwards.
TTTCCCTGACTTCCTTGAGTATTTATACTCTTTTCTGATGCTCTCTCTCCTTTTCCCTCTTATCCTCAATATTTTGATCTGTTTTTCATTCTGGGTGTACGGAGTAGCTTGAGGGATTACGCTTTCCATATGTTCTCATTGAGGTGAGCGCATTTTGTAGATTTTCGGACTTCTCGCTATATTTGTTCTTTGGCTCCAGTTTTACATCGCCCTGATGACGGTTAGCCGCCCGTTATCCTTCCGTTGGTAGTCGGCTTATCGTTTTGGCCAGGTGAGCGTCATCGAGTTTAACTCCGCATAAGATAATGCGCATGACGTTGCCTTTTAAATTGCGGAAGCATTCTTTGAGATGATACACTCTGCATGTGGATTTTTTGGATTATGCGTCCTCAATCTCTTAAAACGACAGATACGCTTCCGTCTTATATATATATATGACAAATGTGGTGCCCATCTGTCGTCAGCTGTCTTCTTAGGTGGTTATGGCTAATTAATTCGGTGATACAGCTGCCTCGTTTGCAAACTCCTCTTGCCTTGGGACTCGAGTGATAATTCTTTAAAAGTTTCTTCTCTTACAAGAAGTTAGTTTCCTTATTTTGCTTGCTTATTATTTATGTATATATATATATATATATATATATATATATATATATATATATATATATATATATATATATATATGTGGATATATATATACATATGTATATTTTTTTATTTTTTTTTTATGTATAAGAATACATGTATGTATACGCTGATAGTTTGATAAATCACAATTACTGATGTGGCATTCGGTTAATTAATATAATAATATGAGACTTCCTCTTACTTCAGAAATGATATTATTGAACTATAAGTTCGAATATCGGAACACGTGTATGTTCCGGGGTTTTACTGTCTAATCCTTACATCCCTTTTTTATCTCACCGTTTTTTCACACCTTCTGGTCTTACCTGGGCGAAGCATCTGTGGCTTCCCCTACCCTTAGGGTCTTACTCCGTGTTTGCAGGCCCACGGATGCCGTTTTCGATGCAGTTTAGCGTCAGTTTGCCAGCGTGGGCATCGCAGTGCATCTCGTCGAGTTTTTCCTTTTTCGTTAAATATGAGTGACGAGTGCGGGATTGATTGGCTGGTTGACGCGGATAAAAGTGGTTCAACTAATTTTACTTAATGTATGGATTTGCGAGGTTTCTTACCTCGCATGGAATGTAAGGGAGAGTGACAGCAATGGAAGGAAATCCCCCTATTAGAAAATCTCGAATGATTTTTGTTGCAAGAAGGAGAAAGTCTCTACTAGTTCAAATTATATGTATATGTATATACTTTTTATTAGTGAAGTGATTGTGCCATCAAAGGATTATTTAAATCAAGGTATTGTGATTTACGTAACCATCATCTTACTAATAATTCTCGCTAAAAGACCTATTTTTTTTGTCTCGTATAAAAAATCATTACCTTTCGACAGAAAAATTTGTTGAAGTTATGCGTTCTGGGCGATAGTTAATATTACAATTGTTTAATCGTTATTCATAGGTACTTAACAATTGTGCTTATTGCTCGCGATAATCGGCATAACAAATTTTTGCTGTTCTTAAGCTTATCTTAGCGATCTTTACGATTTAGTTTACCTATTTACTCGTGTAGATAGGTATATCTGTTTTATATAGAAACAGGAAAGTAAAAGGCGACCACCAAATCCCCTTCCTTGTTTCTTTCGTGTTCCTGGTTACTTATTTATTTGTCAATTACTTTACAATATTTAAGACGCTTACAGAGTTTCTACATTGTTTTGGCGAGGTCAAGTATACAGATACGGTTTTTTTTTTTTTAATGTGGTGGCGTACATGTCCCCCCATTATTATTATTATCATTATTTTTATAGGAGGAAAACTTCTTATATTATTTGTTTCTATATAACTTATTCGCTGTATCATTAGTTTAAACATACTTATCTATGGGTTTTTTTTCTTTATATATATTTATGAATGAATGGAATTAGAAAAGGAAAAACGGCCTTTGGCCCTCCCTTTCGGTTTCTTTTGTGATTGTCAATGGCTTATTCCTTTGTTGCTAATTACTCGACTATTCAGGTACGCTTGTGAAGCTCTGCGTTGCTCTCTTTGTTAGAGAGTAATTCTTTGGTGAGAAGGGAGTTTATTCATATATTTATATATATATTAATGATAATCAAATGCGTACTGCTTTTTCCCCGTTTATCATTAGTATCATTCTCTTATAATTGTTTATCTATATACTTTTCTTCGCTATATACATACATTTTGTTCGGGTGAAAACAGGAAAGAAAAAGGGTAATCATCGAATCCCCTTTCTATGTTTCTCTCGTGTTTCTAATTATTTATTTATTTGTTATTATTTACTTAACTATGAAGACACGCTGGTGGAATTAAAATAGCACATTAAAAATGATTTTTCGGCGATGTACGTATCGTATGTTTGTGTACATATTCTTTACGCTTACTTATCTATCTATTTATTTGTTTGTTTACTATCTATTTATTTGTTAACTACTTGGCAAAAGATATATTGTGCGGATATGGCATCTCATGAACTGTGAATAATTGTGCTAGGATTAGAGCAAGCTATTTTATCGAGATGCAATCTCCACACCATTTTTTTTTTTGTTGACGGAGGGGAAATGCGTTACCGCATACCCCAGGCCCCGGGGGAGGCCTGGCGGTTATGTGGGGCTCTCCCCCGCCGTCGACGTGACGACGGGGGCATACCCACTAAAACCCCTCCGGGTGTCCGGCTCTGGTCCTTGACTGGGGACTCCGGGAACGCGTGCAGCATGCTTCCGGAGCCCCCCGGACCGGTCGGCCGAGGCCGACTCAGCACGCCGGGGGGACCCTAATACAGGTCCCCCGGCAGGGCCGTGAGGCCAAGCCGGCCTCAGGTCGGGGGAGAGGGACACCAGCCCTCCCCCGCCTCTTCACCTTGAGGTGTTTACGGGGGTAAAGCCCGGGGGTCCGGCCCCCCGGCCAGATGTCCCGGGCCCCTACGCGCCGGACTAGTCCGGCGCGGCGGCTTCTCCTTCTCAGTGTTGGGAGGGAGGAGGTAGGAAGAAGTTCCTTCCACTCCCCCACCAGCACCTCGGCGAGGCGCTAAAGGGGGAGCGATGGCGCGTAGTAGCGCGCGCGATCACTCCCCCGGACCGTTAGGTCAGATCTGCCTCGCCAGGCTCACTAGCGCGGGGGCCCTCCTCCCGCGGCTGCGCGTCCCAAAAGCTGGGCCGGCAGCCGTAGGGGAGGAGGGTCGCTCCCTTTCTTCATTCCCGTGGCGGTCGCCGTCGTCCCTCTCCTCCACGATAGTGGGGAGGGAGGGGGCAACCGCCACGGCTCTTCTGCCCCGCCGCCGAACGGTGGAACTCCGGGGCCGGGGGGGCCACTTCTTCTCCGTCGGGGCGGACGGGGCGGGGGTCGAGACGAATTGTGACCCCCGTCTCCGCCGCCCCTTCTGTTCCTCGCATCGCCTGGGGGCATACCTCCCCCAGGCTGACGCTCCCGCACCTTTTCAGCCTCCTCCTTCTGCAGCATGACTCGCTCGCAGAAGGAGGAGACCGCCTTCCAGGCGCTCTCCCTGCCGACCATCTGACTAATGATGGCCGGCAGGGAGAGATCACTTCCAACTTCAGCCCTCAGGACTCCGCGCAGCTCTTCCCACGCTGGACACTCTTCCAGCGTGTGCCGCGCGGAGTCCCGGGCGGCGCCACAGTGGTGGCACTGTGTCGTCGGCTCCTTCCTTATCCTGCACAGGTACTCACCGAAGCAACCATGCCCGGTGAGCACCTGTGTCGTCCTATAGGACAAGCCGCCAAACGGGCGGCCCACCCACTCGTCCAGGTGTGGTAGGACGGCCTCCAAGATCCGAGATCCGGTCGCCGGCGGGTTTTCGATGAGGTTCCTCTTCCATGACCTCATCACCCGCCGGCGGGCCCTCTCCCGTAGCAACACGGCGGCCCTGGGGGTAACTACCCCCCCCCCTCAAGGCGGATGGCTTTTGCCCTGGCGTAAGTCCAGGGCATCGGCCGTGTACTCCGCCGGAGGGAACCCCGCCAGGGCCATGATTGCCGCGTTGGGAGCGGTGCTAAACGCGCGCGTTATCCTTCGCGCCAGCCGCCGCTGCACGTCGTGCAACACCTTCTTGATGCGGCGGCTGGCCAACGCCTCGCGGAACCACACCGGGGCTCCGTACAAAGCCCCGGACATGACCGCGAGGGCGTACGCGCGTCTAGCACCCGCCCTCGGACCCCGGAGGTTGGGCATCAACCCATTGAGGGCATTCACCCTCCTGCCCAACCGCTGGGCCAGCTGGTCAAAGTGATCAGCGAAGGCCCAGCGACCGTCCAGGTGCAACCCAAGGTACTTCAGGGTTGCACCCACCTGAACACGGGTGTTGTCCACCAGGACGAAGGCCTGGGGCGGTACCCCGGAGGAGCCATCGTGAAAGAAGATGGCTTCTGTCTTCTCCGGGGCCACCCTCAGGCCCAGGCCTTTGATGGCGCCGACGACACAGGCCACGGCCCAGTCGCCGTTTGCGACTGCTCTTCCCCAGGAGGTCCCCCCGCTACTATGAACGTGTCGTCGGCGTAGCCGACTACGTAGCAACGGGGGGGGAGGGCCGTACGGAGCACTTTGTCATATGCGGCGTTCCATAGCAGAGGGCCCAAAACAGACTCCTGCGGAACGCCGCATGACACGTCCCTCCGCTGCTGGAGTCCGTCTTTGTCGCGGAACTCCAGCTCCCTCTCCCGGAAATAGTCCTGAACAATGGCGACGAGGTAGGGCGGCAGGCGAAAGTGCTCGCTCAGCACCGCCACCACCTCGCCCCAGGGGAGACTATTAAAGGCGTTGGCGATATCCAAGGATATCGCCAACGCCACCATCCCGTCCCCCGTTAGGGACTCCGAGAGGGACCGAACCTGACGTATCGCGTCAATTGTCGATCGCGCCTCTCGGAACCCGTACTGTTCGGGGGACAGTTCAGGACCGTTCCCGGCCATATGCCGGATGATGCGGTTAGCGATTATTCGCTCAAAAATCTTGCCCGCATCATCCAGCATACAGAGGGGCCTGTACGCGGAGGGACTCTCCGCGGGCTTGCCCTCCTTTTTAAGGAGGACAAGCCGGGCCCTCTTCCACCTCCTGGGGAAGGTACCTTCTCGGAGGCACTTCGTGTACATGGCACGAAGTGCCTCCCCTACGATAGGCGATGCCCGGGCCCAGATCTTGGCATAATGCCGTCTGGCCCGGGCGCCTTCGCCTTCTTGCCTCTAATGCGGGCAAAGGCCGCGACCATTTCATGCCTGGACACCTCCAGTTCCTCCGCCCATCCTGGGGGAGGGCCGGATTTTTCCGGGATATCCCTCCCCCGGGTGGGGAACAGTGTGTCCACCACCCTTTGGAGGAACTGGGGGTCCAGCGTCTCCGAGACTGGAGGCGCCCATGGGCGAAACCTTTTCATCACTATGCGGTATGGCTTGCCCCATGGGTCGCGGTCCAGCTCGGAGAGCATATCTTCCCAGGCCGCGGCCTTCGCCCGGGTTATGGCGGTCCTCAGGGCCTTTCTGGCGTCCCTGAGGACCGCTATGGCGTTTATCAACGCTTCCTCCATGCCCCGCCGCTTGGCACGCGTGTGCGCCCGCCTGGCGGCCACGGTGGCTCGCCTGAGTTCAGCGAGCTCCGTGGACCACCAATAGGCGGCGCGACGCGCCATCGGTCGGCTGCGGGGCATGGAGGCGTCGCATGCGCGCGACATTATCTCGCATAAGCGCTCCGCCTCCTCCTCGGCTCCGAGGTCAGCCTCTCCTCCCGGCCAGGTAGATGTCAGAAGACTGACCTCGAGGGCTTCCGGGTCGAGCTTCCTCAAGACCCATCGACGTCCATCACGTTTGCGGCGGCGTAGCTCGCGCACCTCCGCGGGGGGGGGGGGGAGACGAGCTCCATGGAGATCAGTCTATGGTCAGACAATTCCACCAAGGAACCCGCCTCCACGCGCCATCCCTTCACCCTGTTAAGGGCGTTGGGGGAAGCCCACGTTATGTCAACGATGGACTCCCCCCCGGCCCCCACGTAGGTGCTGACCTGGCCCCTGTTCAGCAGGACCAGGCCGAGCCCCGCCGCAAACTCCAGGGCGAGGTGGCCCCTAAGGTCTGTGCGGGGGGAACCCCAAGCCACAGCGTGGGCATTGAGGTCTCCCCCCACGACGACCGGCCTAGGAGAGCGAGCAATGATCTCGCTCTCCATGGCATCTAGGACCTCCTCGTACTACCCCCTATTAAGACTAGGGGGGAAGTAACAACCCACGATGTCGATAGGTCCATATTCGACCATCACGAAGCCCTCTCCGGCCGATATCGGGATCATCGGCGGAGCGCTCGGCACATGATGGCTGGCCATCGCCACCTTCCCCGAGGGATCTCCAACCCAGTTGGGGTTGCCCTCGGGGATCCTATACAGGTCGGCGACGATGGCCAGCCCGCCACCCCCCTCCGCCAGGCACTGCGCAAGCATGTCTTGCGCAGCCCTGGCGTGGTTGAGGTTGAGCTGGAGGAGCCTAAGGGGCATTTTCAGTTGTCCCCTGAGGCTCCTCCACCTCCATCTCGGTTTCGCGGGTTTCCGCGTTCGTCGTTCTTATGTTCCTCTCCCTTTGCGGGAGAGGAGCTTCCTCCTCAACTACAACCATGGGGACCGGAGCAGGGGGCGGGGTTGGGACTAGAGTTGTAGCTGGCCCCGCCTCCTTCCGGCCCTCGGTGCTCGGGGGTGCCCGTTGCGGCTTGTTCGCCAGGCACCCCTTTGCGCCTATCCTATGCTCGGCGGGTTTGCCCGCGTCTCGACAGACCGGGCAGCCCGCCTTTGCAGTGCATGCCTTGGCCAGATGGCCAAGGCCTCCGCACCGGTAGCAGCAGCCGGATCTGTCGATCAGACTGCTGCATCTGGCCTGTACGTGGCCTTGGGCCAGGCACTTGTGGCACTGCAACCCCCGAGGGGAAAGCAGCACCATTCGGCAGCTCGACTAGCCCACCCTAACGCGGGGGGCGGCCAGAGCTGCCTTACCGGTCTTGGCTGGGACACGGACCCAGCAAGTGCCTAACCCGTTGGGAGCCATTCGGATCTCCCCCACTTTGATATCGTGGGGGGAGCATCCCAATCTCCACACCATATATGTCTACAGTAAACATTTCTAAATATTCTGTTACCTATTAAACTTTGTTTATAATATATATATATACATATATATATTTTTTTTTTTTTTTGCTAAATAGATATGCTTGTTGTAAATATTCTCAAATATCGCCTCTAAATATTAAGTAATATATTATAATGTGGCCCCCTTTTTATACTTGCTAAATAGATATTCTTACAAAGACATATACATTTTTTGTATAAAATTTTTTTAATTATTGATATATAAATTTATTTATTTATATATATATATATATATATGTATATATATTTTTTTTTTTAACATAATAGGTCTTTTCTTTTGTTTATTGAATATATTGTATATATATTTTTCTGCGTAGATCAATTATTTTTTTGTCGTTTCTTCTTTTGTGTTTTTTTTCTTTTTTTTTGCATTGGTATTTACAAGACTATTTAAGCATTGTTAACAGCGAACGGCGGTCACACTTCGGTTGGTTTGGCCGGCTCTCTGGCATTTATTTGGTTTAATACATGGGTAACCCCACCCAAGTTTCAGGCGTATGATGTCTGCATGCTCAAATGTGTTAAGGCAGTCCTGACATTCCTCGGCGTCGTTATACCTTACCATCTCTTTTCGATAAATAGCGCATTTTTCTTGATTATAGAGAAAATTCATATGAATCAGGAGATGTGGCGCCACGGCCACGTGTTCCTTTTGCATTTCGTTTGACATTGTTATATAGCAATTTTCGCAAATCTTGCAATGGTTGCCGAATCGTTGATACATCGGGCGTCCGCTTATCGTGGTGACGCATTTGAGATCCATTATAAGTCTAGCAGTATTCAGGGCGCGCAAAGCCTCTTTTGTTTCTTCTCCTCGGTTTCTTCTTGGCCAACAGGAGTTGAAAATGACCGACATCCTTGTGTACTGCAATCGACGATCAAGTAGTTATTATTGAAACCTTTAGTACAAGGGAGGAAGACCTCTCTTCCCTTGTTTTCTTGAATTAGTTCGGTATGTTCGAGAGATCGGATTTCAATTTTGTTCTTAATTTAATTTTATGCACCTCTCGTTACATACGTAATACTACGGTCGCACAGATCTCGGATTTCGCTTAGAGTCGCTACTACCGGTATTCCGTTTCCGGCATTTAGAAACGCTCTATCGGCTTGCTCAAATTTTTGGAGGCAGCCTTCACATCGTTCGACTGCTTTGACTGTTACAGTTATCCTGTAGCAGATAGCACAGTAAGTCTGATTGCGTACCGCGTTTATGTGGACTAAATGATGTTTATAGAGGCATTCATATTTAAGTCGCGTAGCAGAAGACAATGTTAAGTAACAATGGTGACAAATTTTTGAACAATTTTCAGAATATTGAAATATCCTCGAGTTTCCTAAGCTGGTAACGCACCGAAGGTTGCTCAGGTACACAAAGTCTTCCCAGAATAATTCGCGACATTCCCTTTCTAGTTCAGGCCAATCGCGACAGAGAGCCTCCCTCATTCTATATGTATTTGCTGCAATAGGAAATTCATCGCTTTAGGTATACATATATATATATATATATATTTATGTGTTTGTAATACGTATGGCCTTCCATTTTTATGTATGCAAAAAAAAAAATTTTTTATAACTCGATGAATTTCCTAACCGGGGAGTCCCTTTTTTCGACGTGTGTCGCGCTTAATGCTTAACATTAATTACCCTACTTACTTGATGAATAATAGTTACTAATACTAATGTTATTATTTATACGCCTTTTTGTTAAACCGAAGGGTATGCATATGCCAGGATTCTTTCGGAGTCTTGAGCGTGGCCTAGTTTTACGAGGATGTCCTTGACGTCAAGTATTCCGCTCCCACATTCGTTTCTTATCTCCATCTTCACGAGCGCCGCTTCTTCTTCTACGTCCCCGACAATGCTGATCCATCCTTCCCGTTGTTCAATTAAAAATTTTAGAAGATCTCTGGCCCGCCGGGGCCATATTCTTTTTACTGGGCAAGGTTCTGTATATGCTAATGCGCAAGGGATTGCCCGCCATTCAAAATCACGGAATCTTTCTTCGAGTTGATAGATTTCGCAATAGGGCCGCTCGATAATACGGGCCCAATCTTTTAGAAAAATAGTGGCTGTTCCATCCTCATAGGCACTAAGAATAACGCCACGTTGCCATTTCCGTCTATCGTGAACGGCGACAATTTAATCTGCTTTAATGTCGTCGGGTCGGTGATGCAGCAGTCGCCCTCGTCGCGTCATCCGGCGTTGGAGTTCCTCTAACATTTCTTCGAAATCGTCTGCAGAGTTTTGTAGATGAACCCAAATCAAGGTGGGCGAGTCTACCCTTATTATTTTTACTTTCAGAGGGCTTCGAGTCAAAGTCCCCGTATTTATGTGGCCGATAGCAGTAGTCATCTATAAGAGAACCACGGACTCATTGGTGCAAATGTATGGTATTGTTTACATTAGAGATAGAGGGATAAGAATGGAAGAGAAATACTTTTTTTTTTTTTTTTTTTAGTTTTTTAACTCGAGAGTATACGTTGAATTTTCTTTAGGCGGGAGCAGGGGGTAATTGTGCTGTTCCCGTCTAGGGTCCTCTTGTAGTTCTGAGAATCTTATTGCTTGCGATCCTGACTCGTCAGGTGCTGAGGGAGATGGATTCCTTAATTTACAACGGTCCTTTCCTAGGTGTAACAAGAGTTGGGTGATTGAGTCCCATATTGCTCCTACCAAATATAGTGACCACCCGTACACGGTGTGCAGGGTATATCCGCGCACAAAAGTATCTATTATTAGTTTTACAACTCTTACTGACATGTATATTCCGATTATCCCCGCGCTGACATTCCCAAAGATTAGAAATCGATTCCAGAATTTTTCCCATGCAGATGTAGCTATTTTCTCTATGGAGGCTTCGTCCAAAAGGTTAGAGATAGATCCTCCATTTATGGAGCCCGATTGCCCCATCATTCCTCGGGCTACCGTGTTAAGCAAAGCTGGTCGTTCGGCAGGAAACATTATATGATCCCTAAGCGTTTCGAGTTCATTTTCTGTATATATTCCGCTTGTGGCAAGCGAGCCGGGACTAATATATTTCCATGTTGGTTTAGTCATGGGCTTCATAATTATCGGAGGTAGCGTCTCGACTGGTTTGGGTGTGAATTTATACCATGAGTCTCCGAGAAGATACATGGCGGGTGCGAGTGAGTTACAAGTAACCTCCGTCCCTTGACGCAATAAAATATGAGTTTGTGGGGTTAAAAATAGACTCTCGTTATTTCGTAGTACTGGTAGCTGATCATAGCATTTTCCAGTGTGAGCAAGTTTCACTTCGACAGGTACGCATTTCACTATATGTATCACTTCTCCGGCTAACAAAGCCATATATCCTGGCCCTTGCATTATGTGGTAGGCGAAAGCGTCTGGGGCGTGAGTGGCGAGAGCCAATGCGTTTTTTAGTACCTTTTGTTCGAGGGTGCATTGTTGTTGGAGGACATTTCGATATAATTTGTTTACCTGAGTGCGTACGTCTTTTTCCACATACAAAAACTTGGAGTTTATGTAGGCAAAAATATCGAGGTTCTGCGGGCGATATTCCTTACCGAATATTGAACTCCCGAAGGTTGTTTCATAGATCAATAATTTCGGGTGTTCGGTTCTTATGAGCGTGTATCCACAGTGTGTATATTGTCCTCTCATTGTCAGTGCAAAGGTCGTTTCTTCAGAATTTAAAGAGTAAACTACCTGTGATTCTTTGCCGGTATCATCTACTAGTACATCCGCGAATCCATCATAAAGTGACCCGAAATTAGAAAGTGCACATTGACTCGGGGGGAGTGGGTCCCAGTAGGTGTTTCCTCCTTCTAGATCTACGCATTGGGTGGACTTGAAATCGCAGGTCACTCCAGACCGGAGCACTATTCGATTTGAGTTGAGTTGGACCGTGGCCTCATAATCTTGGAGTGTGATTTTTACAGTTGCGAGCACAATCACGTTGGGCCAACTTCCAAAAGAATCGGAATAACTAGTCCCGTGGCACGTTCCTGCGTTATCTATGTGCCCTGCTAAAGTTACTGGCCGTGAGACTGATTGATTTGCCTTTAAATCGGATATCACAGTATTTCCGTGACGATAGGTTCCGATCCATTGCATTTTCATGCAAGTTTCACGGGAGGTTTCTTCTATGTATGAGTATTTGCCATTAAGCACGTCACCGGTGTGAGAGAACATTCCGCATGTTTTTACTGTCCTATCGATCTCAACTTTGCATTGAATAACTTTTACTGTTTTAAATTCATTGATCTGTAAGAGTTGTATATATTTTTTGGTCTGGTTCACGCGTTGGAGAGGTATATCGCATTCTTCTGTATTAAGCAAGGACATTGTTGTTATATTTGCCATCGGTGATCCGCAATCGTAGCCTATTATTCCGGCTGTTTCGCGGGCCCATGCTATTATTAGTATTATAGCCATAACCCGGGGATCCATCTGAAATTTTGATTGTTGTTACTATTTATTTTAATGGTTAAGGGTGGGTTTTATATGGGAAACTCTCAATCGATTGGGATGTACAATTCGGCTATTTTTCTTTATTCTTATTTTAACGTTCTTTCTATTTATTATTTCGAGAATTTCGTGAGGGCCAGTATAATGGTCTCCGAATTTACCGGGTTTAGGCCCTTTTAATAAGAATACGTAATCTCCAGGCTTAAACGTCTGTGGGTTAATTTTCTTGTCGTAGTGTTTTTTCGACTTAATTTCCGCATTAATAACATTTTCGCGGGCGTTGGTTTGGATGCCGTGAAGTTGCGTAACTAAATTTATCAAATAGTCATCGTAACTTGCTAATTTATCTTCTGGGCCTAAGAGTTCATTAGACGGAATTCTTGCTATTTTGCCGAATACTAATTCATATGGCGTGTGCTTCGTGGCTTCGTGGACGCTGGTATTGTAATTAAATATTGCGAGTCCGATCCATCTATCCCATTGCTTTTGTTCATTAGCATACTGCTTTAAATATTCTCCTAATGCATGATGCGATCTTTCTAATGAGCCTTTCGATTAAGGGTGGAAAGCCGTTGTGCGAAATTTGCGAATTCGGAACAGCTTTGCTATTTTCTTCATTAATTCACTAATGAAATTTCTTCCTTGATCGGTCAATATGGCTTTGGGCGCTTCTAATACACAAATAAATTTATCTACAAAGGCTTCCGCTATTGTTTCGGAAGTCTGGTCAGGTAAAGGAATCCCCATACAGAATTTTGTCAGCTGATCCTGCAGGGTTAGAATGTATTCATTTCCTCTCATGGTTTTAGGTAACGGCCCCACTATATCCATAGCAACTTTGTCGAAAGAAGATCCTGGCGTGTCAGTTATCATCATGGGTTGTTTAGTTTTTACCCTAACTAATTTTATCAACTGACACTGCAAACATTGCTGTATATAATGCTGGACATCTGTCTTTAAATTTTCCCAATAGTAATTATGTTTGATTCTGTTATAAATTTTTGTAACGCCACGATGTCCTCCAGTAGGCAAGCAATGTGTTTCTCCGATTATAATAGGTCGAAGATCTCTTGGAGGGTATTTAACTAATCCATTGCAAATAATTAATTTAGTCGTGGAGTTGATAAATGTTAATTGCAATAGTGGTTTAATGTTATTCCATGGTACATTGTTAACAATATCCGTTCTTGCAATACTAAGAGTTTCTAGTTTTAATTTTTCGGCCAAACACAGAGATCTTTTAGCACGGCTGTTACCTGAGTTAAAGTCATCGTTGGACCCTCGCGCTGTCCCTCGCTAATCGGCAACGCCATATGGTAACGTTTTTTATATTTTATAGCCTTAACCCTGCCTAAGGTAAGATCTTCCAAGTTTGGAAGCTCATTTCTTTCGAATAATTTTTGAGAGCCTGAATCTAAAGGCTTTCCTGTAGTATCTACGAAATATGCCACGTTATCCTTCCGCGAGAATAATAATTCTCGAGAGTCGAAAACGTTGCTTTTAATTATTTGATCTTTAATAATAGTAGGCTTTGCTTTTCGTCGTTTATTTATTTCGCTAATTTTATTTGCGTCATTTTCACTATCGCTTTCTTTATCCGGTGGATCATTTCTATTTCTTGTCTCGTCGTTTTCTTCTTCTTCATTCTCTGTTTCCTCGTTTTGGCTTTCCATTGTCTCGTCGTCAGTATTATCGGCTTCTCTTGCTGTCGGTCCGTTTCTAATCTTTGATGATTCGGTTTCGTCTGTTGAATATTTATGAGCGGTGTCTTTAATCTTCGCTGTCTGGCTTCTCGTTTGTATTTTGTCGCGTGTAGGAAAGTCTTGAGTTACTTTCTCTCTCATTGTAGACACAGGCTGCGTGGAATCCATATGGTTACTATACAGATCCGACGGCGGATTCTCAAATTCCTCCTCGTCTGAGAGATACAATTCAAAGTCTTCGTCTTCTTCGTCTGTTTCTTCTAATAAATCGGCTATAATTTCTGCGTCTTTCGGGTCATTAGGATTTAAGATTTTATTATGCTTAACTACATTACAGATTCTTTCATCGTAATCTACTGGATTTCTAGATAAAGCGTCGGCATTTACATTAGTTTTCCCGGCTTTATATACTATATCGTAATCATATTCTGCTAATTTAAGTCTCCAGCGAAGTATACGCATATTTGCATCTTGTGCATTTTTGAACCAGAGTAGGGGTTTATGGTCTGTGACTAGCGTAAATTTGCGTCCGTATAAGTATGGACGAAAATGTTTGACGCAGTATATTATTGCTAATGCTTCCTTTTCGTAGGTGTCATATTTTATTTCATTATCGGTTAGTGTTCGAGATGCGTATGCTACTGGTCGATCTTTATTTATTTCTCCTTGTGACAAAATGCCTCCCACGGCTATTCCAGATGCGTCGGTAGTCAAAATAAATGGTTTAGAAAAATCAGGATATTGCAATACTGGTTCTTCGCATAATTTCTCTTTCAATGCTTCGAAAGAATCCTCTTGAGCGGATGCCCATTCGAAGCGAACGTCGTTTTTTAACAAGTTAGACAGTGGTTTGGCTAGCGCAGAAAAATTTGGTATAAATCGCCTGTAATATCCCGCTAGTCCAAGAAACTGTTTAATATTTTTCGGAGTTTTTGGTCGAGGAAATTGTCTTACGGCTTCTAATTTTTTCGGATCGGGCTTAACACCGTTTCTACCTATTATATGCCCAAGGTATGTCACTTCAGTCTTCAGAAATTCACATTTATCAGGTTGTAATTTTAAATTTGCTTTGCGGAGTCGATCCATTAATAGTTTATATTTTCTTTCATGCTCTTCCAGTGAAGTAGCATAAATAACTATATCGTCCATATAGACGAATAATTCCTTGCCTTGCAATCCGGATAATACTAAATCCATTAAACGTTGGAAAGTCGCAGGTGCATTTTTTAATCCGAATGGCATTCGTTCGAATTCATAATGCCCGAAGGGAGTAGTAAATGCCGTTTTGTGACCATCGGCGGGGGCCATTTTTATTTGATGGAAACCAGAAGCTAGATCGCATACGGAGAAATATTCCGCTCCTCCTAATTGATCCAGGATGTCAACAATGTTAGGTAATGGATAAGCGTCGCCAATGGTTTTTTCATTTAAAGCGCGGAAATCTAAAACCATTCTCCAGCGTTTGTTTCCCTTTGAATCTTCCTTCTTAGGCACTAAGTAGGCTAGTACCACTATGGGTAGACGACTGTGACGTCACTGGCGCCGTACCCCCACTTTCTTATCATGGCGCACAGCATCACAGTCGTCCCCCCATAGTGATACTACGAGGCGATCTCTCCCCACTACAGATAGTTACCCGGCGGCGTTATTATAGCGACGTTACTCATCTGGTTGTCGGTTTTATTTCTTACGCCTTATAGCTGTTTTAATAAAAATGTAAAAAAAATTTTTTTTTTACTGCAAAAAGGAGGCTGCACTATTTATCTACTAAATAATTTTTTTCATTTTCTATGTCTTATAGTTACTTTAATAAAAAATTTTTTTATTTACTGCAAAAGAAGATTCAATTTTAACCTAATTTATGGGAGGTTGGTTTTAAATTAAGCACACTATTTAATATATATATATTTATTTATTATACATTCTTAAAAATACAGTAATAACAAAAGTAACATAATTAATTATGAACATTTATTGATTACATATCGTTCAAAATATACATCAATTCATGTAATTGTTAGGTGGTTACATATTTGTGTGGAATGTAAGATATATTATTTTCGTGAATAACAACTTTGAGGCCGCAGCGACCCGTACAAATTTGAAATACCGCCACCCGTAAATTGATTTTTTTTAGAAATGTAATGCTGATGACGTTTTACATACGAATTATAATAATCGCGAACTATTTTATCATTTTGTGATAAATCGTTCGAAAAAATATTACGAAACTTATGCATGCCAAACCCAGTACACATAAGCTGCGCAAACATGACACAAAATTGTCCACACACGTCAGAAGTGTTGCTTTGAAATTGTTGAGGGTTGTAGAGTATGAGTTTCTTCTAAGTCGTTTGAGATGTTGGGGGATGATGGGTGGCAACCCATAGCTGTCGAAATAGTGTCCGATGCCGTCCTTTCGGACGTACATAGCGACCCAGTGTGTCCCGGGTTTTGTATGATCATCGGTATTAGCAATAATAGCCGCGGGTTTACTCCATACAGCTGGTATCTCGTCAGAGGCGTAAACGCCTATGGTATCGCACGGTATATTTTGTAGAGCTGCCCGTAATTGGTGGGTGTTCATAACCACCAAGAATTGACTGGAGAGATATCTTCTTCTTCTTCTTCTTTGATATTATGATGATTATTACGATTACACCAAGTCGTAGAAAACGATGGTGCGGGTGGTGATGACGGTGATGTCAATGATAATAATGATGTAGAATCCAAAAGACCGTATTCTTTAAGCCATTTTCCAAGGCGTAATGCGTTATTTAAAGCACATGTATATTCGCAATTGTTTGTCTTACTTTTTATGTTATATATAAGGCAGGTCTGTTCTAATCGCGGTAATTGATGAAATGGCGGACATTCTTTCTCTTCTTCTAAATTTATAACGTTTCTGCTGGTAATACGATGAAGAAATGTTGATTTATCAAACCCCCGAGTGAATATGCGGTTGGTAAACTGTGCAATCGTTCTCAAATGACGTCGTAAGTTTTTATATGGTGTATCTCCTTCATACCACTCAATACCGTGGAAATTTTTACTAAGCCAATTATTTTGAGATTTTGAACGATCTGGTAGTTCAATAAAAGAACATGGTTGCGCGATGATCCAATGAGCACAGTGGGTTGTGTTTATAGAGACAATAGCAACTTCTTTTGGAAAGAAAGATTCTTCAGCGTCTTTGAAACCTTGTATATCGACAACGATATCCATATTTGTAAGTGTGTTTGTAAAAGAATTGTTATCTTGAATATAAGCTGTAGTACTATACACGATCAAAAACCGATACAGACTGCCGGGTAAATATATGCGTTCTTTGTTTGAGGCGTCGTTGTTCCAGTAGTACCCGTTTCCATAGTGCGTTTATTTCAGCTCTCGGCAGCGTTTATCCCCCATAGTCTACAATTACCTGTCTAGAAGCATCGATTTCTAAAATATTATCATATTCGGCGTAAATGATACAATTTACCGTAGTTTTTAACTCTTCTTCAAAACGCACATCAATTCTAACGTTCCCGTGTTTCATTAAATTCCAGTGCGTATTGTTGTTTGCCGAAAGGTCCGGTGTGAGGTCAAATGCGAAAAGACAGTACCCATTTGGATAATTTTCACGAGAAATAGAATTACCTTCGTTTAGAAAATGTATACCCGTTCCAGAAAAGAGTGTGTGATAGGTATCCATATACAGGCCTTCTTTTGTAAAATCTGGTTGTAGCGGTTTACTAGGTATTTGTGTGCCGTCAACGTATAAAGATAAATAATTAATTTTGTAATGATGAAAATTAAAAGGATTAAGCGTGCGATTTCCGTTGAATGCTCTATTATCGACAAAACCGGTTATTAAACGTTTTGGTATCTGACCAAGTATCACATTGTCGAGCGTTTCACCATATATACCGCTATGTATAGATATAGATTTTACTTCAACACGCGTAAGAGGATACTTTGCTGTAGTTTTTGAAAGAGCTTTAGCGTGGGCTAATAATATACCTGGTGAAATTTTTGAACGTCTGACAAGTAGCGTAGCATCGAGTATATGAACTTCGAAATCTCGTTTGGTTTGATCCATAAGGCAGAAAGCGTCTCTTGATCGCACCATCCGCAAACGCATTTCTACGCCGTTTATCAGAAACCTTTCTTGATTGAAAACATCGCAATGTAAATGACCCATAAGGTCAATCTTCAGCATTAGCTGTTAACAAACACCGTTTTAGAAAACTGGCGTTTAAGATAGATGGTTGCGCTATTTCACTACCCGTATCGCTATACCACAACACACTTGTTAAATGAGAGTTTTTTGCAGCAGGGCCATAATTAAGCAATGTTTCTATATAAGCTCTGTAAGCGTACGCATTATTTGGGGGTGTTACAAGTTTTTGATTGAAAAATACATCTACCTGTTTGAATAACGAATGCATAAAATTATTGACGGGTCCTACTAGCTTATCAACAGCACCTGAAGTCTCTTCTTTTTTTGGAATTTCTTTGAAAACGGTCGGTCTTATTTGAACACTGATACATAACATGGTAAGTGGTAAGTCGATGTATTCTTCCCCCTGGCCTGGTATAACAAATTCTATAGGTGAATCATCGGTTAACGACGATATTGGTTTGTAATGTAACCATTGCGAGTTTTCAATTGTTGCTTGCGTTGGTGGGACGGTGAATAATTCCAATTCTGATTTGAGACACTCGCACGAATGAGAGTGTAAAAAGGCCATGGCGTCGTCTGCTTTACGTCAAATATGTTATTGAAAAATGTCAACTATAGTTCGTTTATCGCGAATAGAGCTCTTTTTCTTTTTTATCTTCTTCTTCTTCTTCTTCTTCAACGTGTTTGTCTTAGTTTTCGGTGTTTTGCTACTGTAAATCTTTTTCTTTTTCTTTCGACGCCTTACGATATGATCGTTGTCGCGAATGTTAATTAAATGCTGTATATTTGACTTTCTCGACGTTTTATAGCCCGAACCCTCCATGAGAATATCAATTTTTTTTTCGGCTTTCCGTTTTAGGTTCTCAGCTGAATCTTTCATACGGCTGTTAAAAGCTTCTTTAAACGGTATATCTCTTTGAATTACATCGCGAGCTACATTCACACCAGAGCGAGCAACTTCTTTACCGATGGCTCTGGCTCCTTTTGATAAAAGGGGTAAAACACGTCGAAAGAGACCACCAAGAAAACTACCGATTCCATGATCGCGTTGCTTTGGGGCGCCTACATAGACGCGTTCGATGCCACTTTGTCTACCTCTACCGTGTTGAATATCGAAACACGCATCGTAATATGTCATTTTTAGTCTAATCTCTTAAAATGTAGTGTTACAGTCAATGTACCATATTCGAATGGTATAGGTTGTCCAAACTCATCTCTTATATCAATCTCGATTGTTTGCAAAGCAGTGTGTATTAGCGGTATATATTTAGCTGTTGCAAAACTTTTATACTTAACCGAACCATAAACATACGATTCTATATCTAGAGGTACTATGCGAAGTAGAGGTGTTTGCACATCACCTGTAATGTACGATTCGCATATATCGGTATATACAAACAGCGTTGTAGGTAATGCTCTGATTAAACTAGCCGGTCTAGATGCCGGCCAAGACATTTCACCAGCCAATATATGACATTGAGTTTCATAACCGAATATTTGAGCCAAAGTTGGCGATAGGCGGAAACCTGTGTTATAGCCATACAATCTGTACATGAACGCTGTGCTGTGACATAACCAAGCCTATTTAATGTAAAAATTAAATGTTTCTTCAGCGTTGTTTTGTTTACTGTTTCGATAAGATCGTCAATTGTCTGATATAGTCCTTGTGGTACTATATGATGTTCTAAACCCATTTTTAACTCCTCTTCTTCTTCAGGCGGTTCATTGATAAAATTTTTTATTTTCACTAAAGTCTTTTCATCTTGTGAAAAATGAAGAAACGTCATAGGTATTTGAATATCAGTTAAAGAAACACCCCACTCCCCTTGTAAACGTAATGCTTGTAGTAGACGTGTAATAAAATGAGTTGTTGTGTTATCCTGAAAATATGAAGAACTGCTGTTGCTAGGTAAAACCACGTAAAAATTATCCCTCATTATAATTTTTTAAATCGTTAGGGTTTATCCACTTATTAAAACTTTCTGGAAAACCGCGCCAACTAACGAGGATACGGCTTGCACTGCCTCGTCCTTTACTACGAATTATTCTTTCGACCATAAGATCGGTCTTTGCATAATCTCGCCGGATCCTGCTCAATTCTTCTTCATAAAAAATGCCGTCGATATCTTCACCATGAAGGTCTCGTAAAAAATATACAGGTGGTTGTGGATGTGTGGAAATGCGTATTATAAGAAATATTTCTTTGCTCCAGCCGCCTTCATAACCTTTCGCGAACGCTGCTTTACTACTACTGATTCGCACCAGATCACCAATCTTGTATTTAGGAGCACGGGCGCGTTTACTGTCATATCTACGTGCGAGATTTGATCGAGCAAATCTTGCATTGTTCAATGTTACATCTTGCGGGACCATTTTAATACCGCTATGATACGAACGATTGTACGCATCAACAATGTTATTTAGTACATCGATATACCGCTTATTTTTTGCATAAGTGAAATATCGCCATATACGCTCCTTTAATGTCCTGTTAAATCTTTCAACAACTGCAGCTTTCACATCTGGATTACGGGCCACTCGAAAATCAATTTTTGCGTTTTTTAAAAAAAGCTGTGTGGCAGACCCCACAAATTCTTTACCACGATCTGTTTGTACAACAATAGGTCGTCTACCATTACTACGGGCCAGTATATGTGCTAAACCCCTAGCAACACTAGTACTTGTTTTATCACGTAGTTTTTCAACCCAAGCAAATTTGCTTAAAACGTCAATAACAACAAGTAAATATGCGTAATTATCATTATAATTTTTAATTACACGTAGATCTACGATATCTGCCTCCCATACATCATCGATATTATACAGATTGTAAGAACGTCTAGGATATTGGCGACGTAAAGGCCTATGCAATGTATATGCATCTTGACTTTCCAGCCAGGCAATTGTTTTGTTTTTGGGTATTGATTTTTTTGTTTCACGCAATAATTTTGGTGCTCCAGAAAAAGAGGCCGCGCGCATTGGTTCATAATAAATTTTCTCTAGCTTTTTCATGTTCTATCATGGGTTTCTTTTTTTTTCCTAGGTGATAAATTTTCCCACCTATCTGCGGTACCATAACACTTGCTGTAGGTATCGGTATCATCTGTAGGAAGCTCGCTTGAATCAGACCGCATACGCGACGGTCCCGGCGGTGTGTGTCGTTGTATTGTTAGGTACTTGAAGCGTATTGTTATTGACCGGTTCATTTAACCATAAATTTTGATTTCCTATAAATTCACGTGGGACCTTTACACTGTGCATGAGTGTGACAAAACGATTTCTGCCGATCGGTTTTGCTATTTTTCTGGAGCGCATAGCGTCGTTTATAAGGTCGACGATATTAGATTCCTTTATTTTTACACCATCAATAAAAATAACACCATATTTATCCCAAGTTAGTCTTTCAGAAGCGTTAAAATGTATATGGTTTAATAAGAGTCTAGCTTTTGGTCGATATTTTGATGGTACGCTATCCAGAATAAATAAATCGTCTAAACAATCTTTTTGTTCCGGTGTTTTTACCTCTTCATCCTCCGAATATCTTGATTGCTTTGTTTTATAAACAGTGTCAATCAAAGTATTAATAGATTTAGTAGGTATATTGCGTTTTGCTTCTTCTACAAAATACAGGTAACGTTGTAACGTTTGCAAGTAAGCTTTGCATTTTTCTCTTTCGTCCGCAAATTTGCTTGAATTGAGAATTTCAAGCATTTCTTCATCTAGTCTGCTTATCGTCGTACCAGGAGTTTGAATTGTTCTATCGTTCGATGTCCGTGTTAATTGCGTAATTTTTTCTTCGGGTATCAAGACCATTTTTTTGCGTGTTCCATTATTTTTAGTTTTCACCTATAAGGCGTGATAACACGGTGCCTAATATAGGTGCTAATAATAAAGGTAAGTAACCACCTCGCTGTACGATTAGCCGTTTCTTATTCTTCCAAGAAGCGTTTTTATCAACTAATCGTCGCAATATGCTCGCATGACGCTTCAAACGACGTTTATATGAGTGTTTAAGAGCCACATTACCGCGTAATATGTTTAAAGCACACTCACATATACACCTAATAAGTTTTGGGTCGGCCTTTTTCAAGATAGCAACACGCTGTTTATTACTGAGGTGACATAAGGCCCGTAGTATCGCGGTGTGTTTTTGACCAAATAAGATATGCGCGGGCGGTGCCATTATAAATTTTACTAAATAGCCGATCTTTTATTGTTACATTTACAACAATCTTTAATTAGCGGCGTTGGGCCATCAATATGCAGTTGCTGAGTCACTTGATTATAATGTTTTAAACAACGGCGATAACTACACACTTCTGGATCTTTCTTTATATACTCAGGAAGCTTATCCCACAGATAATCTATGTGATTACCGAATTTCCGTAGTAAAATAATTTTTGGTATAAATTGTAATTGTTCAACTGTTAACTCATCGATGGTATCGTCATTGTCTACCAAGATGAAAAACATTTTGACTACTGACAAAATTTGAATTCATGATCGTATTTAAGCACATTAAAAAACACATCTATATATCAGATAAATTTTGTAAAAGTATTAGATACGTATTATTGGTATTTCCTGTGCGGTACTCCTGTCTTTTAGTTTTTTACGTGGTATATAAACATGTTGGTACTTATCATCAGGAAATATATGGGTGCGAAAACGACAACTCTCCGGTGTGGATTGCTTTAAATCAAGTAATAAATAACCGTGTGCTGGTGTAGTTGCATCGTTATATACCTCCCGTAAGAACCGTGTATTTTCAGGGTAAACTTGGCGCGCTAAATGCTGTATTTGGGCCCGATCTCTTGGGTTTTTAAACACAACTATATAATTAGCATTTAATGAAATATCGCGCATACCACGTCCTTGGTGAAATAAATTTTGTGTAATAAAAATGACACTAAGGTTTTTATGATGACTCCCTTTCGTGAATAAATCTATAACACTGTTATCGGATGCTTCGCGCATGAGATCATCAATAACAATAAGCTTTGGCCGTGGATCATCAGCGTAGTCATCATTTCGCGGTAGACCTTCACGAAATTCGACATTATCACCATATTCGGTGTAACCTGATTGCCATTCTGAATAGTAAAATAATACGCGGTCAAACTTGGTATCACTCATAAAATTCATATTCCGAAAAAATCTTTTCACAAAAAAGGTTTTACCACAGCCTGTGGGACCGCAGATCATAGAGGTCCAAGGGTGTTTCCACCGTGTATCCATTTTTACGAATAACGCTCGGTGGCTGATGTTTTTACTTAAAAACTTTTATATTGTAATACAGGTAAATATTAGAAAAATCGATAAACTTCTGATAATACATAGATATTTTATTCACAAGCTCAAAAATACAATTATATAACAAATAATTATAAATTACAATGACCGTATGGTAACGACCCATAAGGCCCGTACCGTCTTCGTTTATCAAATGTCTGCTTACATGTTTTAGTCTCTGTACTCGTTATTACGTTATGAAGCTCCGTACGTCTGATAGAGTCAAAATGAAGCGTTATCGACGTATCTCCTTTATCTGTAACGAGTGATCTGACGGAATAATAGTTGATTAATTTATTGTTTGCAAAATTAAGAGTTATACCTTTAGCTTTGCAAATTTCTACGGTACTATCGGGTTTACGTACAAGAAATGCGTAAAATTTCGGACCAGCCGAAACAAAAGATTTAATGTAACTACCCTCACCGTAGCACGCTAATTCATTCGTCAAGTCACCCAACAATTTACCTGTTGGTGGTTCATAAGCGTTCTGAGAATTATTGCTTACGTATATACATGAATCGGTATCGCAATATAAAGCCCTATCTCCGAGGTGCTCAAGATATTCATATAATTTTAAACGCGCTTGAGTTGTCGTGTATGCAGCTATCACAACATTTGTTAGAGCGGATGGTGTTAAATTTTCATCTGTATATACATAACCAACATATAAAACATCGTCATTAACAGGTAATATACTTGTAACATCAACTTCGTTACTAGAAAGCAGTTGTATTAATCTTTTACGCGTTGTTACAATTTCAACTTTAGGTAGATTCTCACGCTGACCAAATTTTCCCCAAAAAGAATTCAAACATAGTTTTGAAACAGCTCGGAGACCAGGATTGATACATATTTTTTCAGGATCTAATTTAATACCCTCCGCTCGCTCATATTCCTCTATGTATCGTTTTTTTGACTCTTCATCGCTGCAATCAGAAGGCCAACCGCTAGCTTCTTGCTTAATTTTTAAAAAAGTATTAATATATTCTGTGAAGTGACCACCCTCCTTAGATTGGGGATTATATTGCGTTACCTCGTATTGCCAAATTTCATAAATATTTACAAGCTTATAACCAACACTTACAGCTTTGCGTATTTCTTGTACTACCCACGTACCGGTGAATTCGCGATCGGCAACGTTCTCGTGTGTACACGCTGTTTGACACATATTTTCGCAACATGTACGACATAAAGCAAACATTAATTTACCATGCATACGCACCGGTAATACAGGATGATAAAGCGTACGCGGCGGTAATATTGAACAATAAACGAGTCCTTCTATTTTATCAATTTCGACACCTGTAGGACCCGTTAATTCGTGACACTCTTCACCGACATATATTTTCGGATGTCCTACAGGAAATATACCTGTTTTACAAATATATGGGTAAAGAGAACATACATCGACATAATGTATCTTCTCATTATCCTTTACATCGTAAAGAGACACCATGTTCTCTGTACGACCACCATAAAAAGCATCGCGGGGATTTAACGCAGGCTGAGATATAGCTGGATAATTTTTTAAAAATATACGCATATCTTCTCTAGATTTTAAAATACGTTCATAATCGCACTCCCACATTTCTGTTAAAACATATCCAGCAGCTATAATTTTTGCTGTAATAAACTGAGTACGTTCTAAACGGGCATCCATTGTATCATTACCGATTCCTTGGTTTCTATTTACAGTGTAGCACCGGGTACAGCCATGCCAATAACAACCGTGGAATTGCAAAACATGTTTAATCGTCACGCCGTTATTGATTTCTTCATAATAACCGTCAACTAAAACACCTTCGGGTAATCGTGTCTCACGACCATGTCCAGCGTGAGCTATAACACGACCCAATTCGTGCTCTGTCCAAATCAACCAAGAAACAGCTTTACGCGATTGATTTTGACCCCAACGATAACCGCCCGTTGGTATAATACCAATTTTATTTTTTTGAAGAAAATTTTTACGATAAACACGTGAACAGGCTGATGCTATTGTGGTACTTTCCTCGAAAGGGCAAACCATACCACATTTAATAAACATTTTACGAAAAGCTAAGCAGGCTTTACGTAATATCGTCACATCATTTTTACAATAATGTACGATTTCTTTTTTAAAATCAAATATATAATTTAATTGTTTTGCTTTAGTAAACCAAGATAAAAACCGTTCGCGCTCATTATTTTGCATATAACAACTTGAATAATATTTCAAATCTGGTAACGGTCCTATATAATTTTGATTTTCAGGTGTATTAAATAAATGTGGGAATATACCTTTTGTAGTACAACCGTTAAGTTCAAAAGCTTTTGGTAAAGCACTTAATGGCATATGAAGATAATTTAAACTATCGAGAAATGTCGTGTGCCCTATCGTCATTACAACAATATTTGTACCATTTAGTATTATTGACGGCATCTCATTTACACCACCTCTCGTAGCAAAATGTCTCAAAATAAATTGAGCATCAAAAGCTTTCGCATTATGGGCGATACAAATTGTACGACTAAACGAGCGTAGTGGCTTTGTAGCTAAATCAACAAGTTGCTTTACAGGGTCTTGATCAAATACATATTCACGTATACCGCAATATTGACATAATTTTGTCATATCATCATCATTATCTTCTAAACAATAAGTACATGTTTGTTGCACAACACATAAATTTGGTACATGTACACGTTTTTTATCATCCCCTCTAATGCGTGTGTTTTGTTGTGTTTCAAAATCATAAAATAAAAACAATATTTTTGGTCGTTTATCGGTAGTTTGTTTTATAGGCTGTATATAGCATAAATGGTTAATATGACAAAAATCTTTACATGTTTTACAATATACCGCATTACAATCATGTTCCCTTTTTTTATCTATTGCAATAAATCTTGAGCACGTGTCACATATTTTTAATGTATCGCAAACACTTTTTTTATTTTTTTTGTTTTTCTTATTTGTGTCGTCGTTTTTTAAATGTTGTTGAAAACAATCGTTGTTATAAAAAGAGCGTTTACAAGAATTACATTTAATACGGGGATTTGCGGTTATTATACACCGTGGTTGGCCCATACAACGATTACATTTGCGCGAACATTTATGATCGCTTATTCTAGTATACGCTACATTGCAAAACACGCAAAAACCCCTACTTCCTACAGCGGCACGTAAATTTAGAATCGGCTCAAAATGGTGTAATCTTCGATAATATAGAACACGCAGAGTATGTACGACGCTGGTGAATGAATTTATTACATAAGCCATCCCATCATATAAAGGCTCTCCACCATGCCCTAGCGTTTCAACCTCGTATACAACTATAGCTACACCTGCGTTTGCTAAATATTTTTGAAAATACTCTAACTCCGATATAGAGCAACCATTAGGCGGTATATCTATTTTAGCATTTCTTACAAGCTCGAGCGCCTTTTCTTTTTGTAGTTTACCCCTAGCCAAACGTATAGCCATCCAATAACGATGTAACTCACCCGAACGAATTTCACCGCGTTCTGCATATGCCAAAGCTGTTACTAATGAACGTGGGAGGCATAAATTATCGGTGTTTGTTATCGTTAATATCGACCGTTTTGCCACATTATCATGGGTTAATTTTCTTCGCGAACATCCGTTTACTCCACGTATTACACAACATGTTATCGTACAACTATCGTTAATACAAAAATTTGTATTGCTTTGTGCGGCTCGGCTCACTAGTGCCCATAAGTCTATATATTGAAAATCGCGTACATAACGGAAAGATAACCACACTGGACCAAGTGAAAAAGTATCGGCTGTAAATGTTACACCTATGTAATCGTCAGGATCACTCGAATTTGTAAGATATGCGTGTATTTCTACAAGTACTTTATCCAGCCACATTAATGGATCGGTAGCCTCTGGAGCCTGACAAATAACGAGCGTTATTTCACGACCGTACGCATCAAACCGTTGGAAATAGCGTTGGTTCTCGTTCGATATATTAAATGTTATTGGGTCTCCGACTTCATTTTGAGCATGTTGTAACGCGTCTCTTTCTTCAATAGGATCCACATCTACAACGCCTTCTCTCCTAATCTCGTGCGACTCTTCTTTTTCCCCCACTTCTACAGAAGTAGAGCGATCACACCCCACTTGCATTGATGATATACCTGTAGTAATACATTAATGATCACTATTTTAATTTTTCTACAAGTTTTTTTTTAATATGTTTATTACTAACTTAATCTTCAAGGTGTTTAAACGAGTTTACGACCTCCGTCGTATGACTCACAGGTACAGACCCTGCATCATATAAATGATCTTATTTATTTATTTATTTATTTATTTATTTAACAATAAAACATAAATATCTTACCGTTATTAGTATCGGTGACCTCGTCTGTTATTGTCGTAGACTCCACTAAAGAGGTGCCTTGTATATCATCATCGTTCTGCACCATTTCCAACGAT
Organism: Solenopsis invicta; assembly: GCF_016802725.1. Lineage (NCBI taxonomy): Eukaryota > Metazoa > Arthropoda > Insecta > Hymenoptera > Formicidae > Solenopsis > Solenopsis invicta. The sequence continues at coordinate 13,243,739 of NC_052676.1, read as the reverse complement.
TTGTCTGTTATTATCACGGGTCTAACCATAGAGATACTCTGTATAGCATCAACGCCCCGTTCCATTTCCAACGATAGTTCCTGAGAAAACCGCGGAAACTCTGACCATACCCACCCAATATCATTCATTAGAAGCTTGTTAGATATAACTAATTTTATATACTCAGCAATAAAAATTGAAACTTCATACCATTATTATTATCAGCGCAAACGGCGTTATTAATTAAGCCGACATCTTGTACAGCGTCAAATGGTTTTTCATTAACGTAACCACTCTGTATCGTTTCTAACGCCGTTGATTGAGGAAGTTTTAGAAATTCCTGCCACAGCCATCCTCCACCCTCCATTAAAAATTCATTAGAGTTGTCACGATCATTATTTATATCGTGTTTGTTTTCTTCATTAATCGTACCAGTATTATCCGTAATATTTGCAGTGTTAGCAGTGTTATCAGTGATGCTATTTTCACCGATTAATTCGTTATTGTTAGGGCTCGTGGTTGGAATACAGTTTTCAAATTGCTCGATACACTCAATTAGAAATGTATCGTCCTCGTCATTCGCTAGCATCTCTTGTATGTCTAATAAAATGTAATATCTATTATGTCGATTACTCTCTTCCCTCCTCTCTTGATACGTAAGATGAGCGAATTGCAGCCAACTTCTGCAAATTTGTTATACTTACTACGTCGTTCATCATACCTGGATACAATATTTTTAACGTAAGCCGTATTGTGTAAGCCACGTCGCACAATCTCGTTATAAATATTATGTAGGATGTCACGATCACCAGAGAACAATCCGCGATTAAAACATTTTATAATATTACGTAAAGTGGTGTGATTTATTAAAAATTTAAATTTTTTTAATAAAGTTTGTCGTGAATCACTCCGTAAATGTGTACACCAGGCTCTATTACAAACACGGCGTAAATACGAAGAGCGCGGTATTAAAACACTCTGTACTTTAATTATTATTTCGCGGAGATTCATTTTACCGCAGAACTTTATTCGCTCAAAGTTCTCGATATACTAAATGTTACAAAATGCTCTCTAACGAGTTATAAGATTTCTGCAGCATCAGCTGATTCTCAGGATTTCTACTCGCTAGTTTTTTTGATGACAAGACGCAGACATCTCCGGAACGGGCTGTATAAAGTTTTATATCTGAATACATTTTTTGTAACACGGAAACAATAATAGTAATAAAATAGATTCTTCCTTCTCAGGCTATTCATTCACCTCCACCGACACATCTATCGGTGCCCTCTTCCCTACAGCTCAGCCTCAGCCGCAGTCTCAGCATCCTGAGCGAGGGTAGAGTGAATGGTGTCAATTATATCTGATGCAGCGTTTTTTAATAACTAACTAGATAAATAGCTAGATAGATAATAAAATAAATTAGATTAAGGATAGAATTTATCATTTAATAATATAATACAGGATATAAGGAAAAGATATTATATTATTAACGGTTTTAAATCAATTCTAATATTAACGTTTTTATTATCGTTTATTTGTTATTTGTCTATCTATTAAATAAAAACGCTGCTTTGCTTCACACATGATGTACAAGCCCAAACGATGACGTAATAATGTATGGGATACTCGTTTTTTATCGCGAGACGTGTAGCAGGCGGTTTCATATTACCTAACGCGTGCATGTGTTTGCCTTTATGTGTTAACTTTGGGGAGTCCGGATTTGCGGCACTATGGTATATTAAGATTTATAGATAATCCTTCTGCCCCACTATTGCACCGATCTTCAGTGTATAAGATCGACAGCACAGACGTTAGACGTTTGTTAATTAAGCTAATAAGTACCTTGCGATATATTGTACAGTGACTAACGACATGGCAAAACGAAAAACGGATAGCAGCTGTACCAATTCCGAATCATGTAAAACAAGTAATTCGTGCAAATTTGTAGAGAAACAACTTCTTCTACCTACAATATATAAATTAAATCTTTCTTTTGGTAAGAAAGTAATTATCGGATTTGAAGAGGATGAACAAAGTGGCGATTTATATCCAGCGGCTCGTTTAATCGGAAAAGATTTTATTGGCGTGTCATTTAAAACAAATGCCTGGTTTAATTTCCAGAAATATTTTAACACTATATCCGAATATTTTGATACGACTGATGATGTGGCTGAGAAAATGCGTGATCAGCAATTTATAAAAGAAGATTTCTTACTACTATTCACAATTTCATATGGTCAACGATCTATAATTATTGAGGGTTTGCAAAACTACTGCAGGGAAGAGCTTGATATACAAAATCGTCAAGACGCTGCAAAAAAGAGAAGAAAATTTAACCCCTGGGCAATAATAATCCAAAAAAACACTTTTGATAATCTTAAAGAAATATGTGTATGCATTAATGAACGCTTGAAAAAACTTGAAGCAATCACTGAATGCGTCAATTATTGTAAAGATATTTTAATCAAGCGGATAAATATAGAAGTGTCAAAAAATGATTTTAAAATGGATTTACATTCCGTAACGCATTTTAAAACTGTACGTAGTATTCTTGAAAAACAGATTTGTAACGAAGTAAATATAAAATATCCGATATTTGCCGAGCAAGAATTCCACATTATTTTTCTCGAGCTAACAACGATATACAGAACTTACACCGCCCAAAAAGTTATCAAGTAAGTATATAACTTGGTACATTATATAACTTTTTAGGTATATTTGCTACTTAATAATAATTATTATTGTTATTTACAGTGCTGCGATCAATACATCGGTTTTAGAGTAAATAAACCTGGTTACGCCGCTGTGTTCATGTGTATAATACCTGGATACCGAGCATGCTTTCCAACTGGTTAAAAAAAAATTAATTTATAAAAATTACTTTGATTATTAAACAAACTACATAAATTACTGTATTTTTTAAGAATATATAATAAATATATATGTTTAATAAATGTTTAATAATTGTGTATTTTTAAAAACAACCTCTCATAAATTAGCTTAAAAACAGTTATAAGTCTTAAGAAATTAAAAAATCAAAATTGGTCGATAGAGTAGTAGTAGTAGTAGTAGTAGTAGTAGTAGTAAGTATTCCCTCTGTATAATCGTAAATTTATTAAAGCTCTAGCATTAATAAGATCAAAGTAAAATAACAACACCGATCGCGCAACAACACCGATCGCGCTGTTGTGGGCAGCTATCTGCGGTGGTAGTGGTGATGGTGGGGAGAGATCGACGAGTAGTATCACTATGGGGAGACGACTGTGATGCTGTGCGCCGTGATAAGAAAGTGGGGGTACGGCGCCAGTGACGTCACAGTCGTCTCCCCATAGTGGTACTAGCCTACTCACTATCCATATGGGCGTATTGTAAGGTGACTGAGATAATTTTACTACGCCTCCCTCTAACAATTCTTCAACTTGTTTATTTATTTCTTCTTTATGAATTTGAGGAAATCGATATTGTCTAGTATTGATGGGTCGGTCGTCTGTTGTCGGTATTTGATGTTGCAACACGTGAGTCGCTGTTAATTTTTCTCCGGGTATGTGAAATCTATCCTGGCTGCCGGATATAAGATTTATTACGTTATCTTGGATATTTAAATGATCGAGACGTAATAACTCCATAATTTCTGCGAGCCTATTCTGCTCCAAATTTTCAGAAATTTGAAAACATTCACGAGGTATTTTATTTTGCAAATCTCGCTTCTCTTCTTCTGTTTGAATTTGTTTACTTTTAAAATTTTCACTCATTTGTTGAGTTGAGGCAACATTTTCTGCAAGAGATTCATTCTCTTTAGAATAATATAACTTACTTATTTCGGGGGTCTCGGTTCTGTTCTCTTTTGAAGGTATTTTTGTAATTGAATGAGAGATGTCATCGTTTCTTATAACCGTTTTGTTTCTAAGAGATTTTATTTTTTCTTGAGAAATAGAGGAACTCTTTTCCTTCGGTTCCCTTAAAATAAAAACCGCATCGCTTGACGAGGTTTGGTAACTTCCCTCTTCACGATCGGCAGGAATGAAGTGCTCTGAGGGAGGGGTTTGGAAACATCCCTCACTAATAATTTTTAGATTCTTGGATAATCCATTAGAAGTTTGGTAGCTTCCCTCCGTTTGGATTTGTGAATCGCTGGATAATTTAGGAGGAATTGGGAATTCTCTCTCCCTAAGAATTTTAAGATTACTGGACAATCCAAGGCAGGTTTGGTGATTTCCGTTTTCTTGAATTTTTGAATCTCTGGGCAATTCAGGAGAGATTTGGAAGCCTCTTCCTCCAAAGTTTTGGAGATCTGGATTTTTGAAATTAAAATTGTTATTCAATTCTTCATTTTCCTTTAAGATTTTATCTTCAGTTTTCTCTTTTATTTTTGCCTCATTTTTAAATTGATTTTCCTTTATATTCATTCTTTTATTTTCCTTTTCTTCGAGATTTTTCATTTTTATTTGATTACTTAATTTCTCAATTTTTCCATCCATTAAATTTACCTTCTCGTAATGTGTATTATTTCCATTATTAATTTTTTCTTTTACTTCTTCTTTGTTAGTCTTGCATTTTATTTCCATAATTTCTTCTGGTTCATTTGGCATCTCGATTTTATCCTCGTGATCGTCGAGTATATCATTCAAAGGCTTGAGATACAGTGTCGGTACTTGAACTTCTACTTCCTCATCCAAAGTACTTATAACATTAAGGTAGGCCTTTCCGTCAACGTTTTCTGCTATAGTTTCCTTTGAATAGATTCCATGGGCAATTTTTAATTTAGGTATATACCCGATTTTTATATCAGGGTTCCCTACTCTCACATAAAATAATGATTCAGACCGTGGAGCTGCGGTAATAATTTCTGGAGAAAAGAAAGGAACGTTAGTGCCTGCTACGTTTAAATAACCATTAGGATAGTCGATTTTGGAAAATGTTTGTTGAAAGAAATCGTTACCTAATATACCGGATTGTGATATAGGAAAATTACTTGACACGATCTGGAATGTTACTTCTTTCCCGAAAAGAGGGAGAACGATTTCTCCGAGAGTATAAACCGGGTATTCGTTTATTCCGCTTAACTTCTAAATATTATTGTAATTGATAACTATGCCCGTGGGTATAAAATGTTCTTTAATTATATTCGGTCCTGACCCAGTATCCAATAAAAAGGTAGTTTGCGGAATTGTTTCACAAAAATTTACCTGAACGGTAGGCACGCGACTATGCTTGTCAAGATTTATGGTTACTTGGCGGGCGGTCAACACATGCTTATTTACTTGGTTTCTTTGGCTGGCGACGGGTGTGAGATCTTTCCGGATCCCTGCTGCACACCCGACGTCGAGGGTCCATCCGCGTTTCCCGAATTGTTTGCTTTTCTACGATTGTTGCTTGCAATTCGCAGTTCGCAATTCTCGAGGAGGTGCCCCTGCTCTTTGCAATATCGACAAACTATCAAGTCTTTAGGTACCGCGTCTACCTTCGGATTTGATCGACAATTTTTTGCGATATGCCCGAAATTATTGCACATTTGACAAGTGATTTTTAATTTGTTCACCTCGCCGCGTTGCTCATTTTGTTTTTTCCAACAATTATTAGCCGTATGCCCTAGCCGATCACACCACTGGCAAACTAGAGAGGGCTTATTTTGAATATTAATTTTATTATTTCTACATGACTTAGCGTCATGCCCGGATTTAGAGCATAATTGACAATTGACGTTATTTTCCCGTATCATTCTAACAGACTGTCGAGTTTGAGGATCGCGTAACCGACATTTGTCGGCACCGTGCCCACGTTTTTTGCAAATTTGACATATTAAAATTTCAGTTCTTAAATCGGATCCGATATTACCCAGCTGAATTGTTTGAGTCAATTTTCTGCATTTTGAAGCTGAATGTCCCTCCTTGTAACAAATTTGGCAAGTTTCGCGCGGCCGACTAATAATTGCTTCTCGGTCGGCAGCGCTACCTTTGCCTTGCCGCAAGTCGGTCATTGAGCGTAGTTCGCGCTCTATTCTTAATGCATCGGATACGGTTTCTTGAACATTTAAATCTCTCGCAATTCTTTGCTCAATTTCCGGTTTCAACCCTCTAATGAAACATTTACACATGTCTTTTTCCAGTGATGTTTTTACATTGTGATCGGGTGGGCCATTTCCCCATGCTTTATATGCTTCTAATATTTGTTTTCCTAACAATTTTACTCTATTCGCATAAGTAATTACATCTTCTTCATTTTTTTTGATAAATGCACCCTAATTCCCCTTGCAATTGATATACGGTCTTAGATGCCCCGTATACTTGTTTTAAATATGCGGTTAATTGAGCAACGGTATCGAAATTTTGATCCTGAATTGTACGGCGCGCTTCGCCGACGATTCGTGTTCTAATTATGCGAGCAAATTGAAGCTCCGCCTCGGCGGGTAGCATGGACTTAGCTTCCTCGCATCCTTCAATAAAATAAGATAACGGAATATTTTGTCCATCAAAGAAAGGGACGGCCTCTACCGCGTACTTCAAAGAAGCGAACGGATTTGAGTGAGCCATTCCGGGTGGTTTAATTTTAATTATAGGCTCGGGTCCCTCTATTCTTTTTACTGTATCGTCTCCCGCAACGTCGGAGTCGTCGAAACCAGGTATTAGCGTCTCGTCGCCACCTCCCAACGAACTCTCCGAATCATGCAAAGTAAGATCAAATAATCTAGGAATTTTTTTAAAGGATGTGGTGGGAGTTGATGTCTGTGTAATCGTGACTGGTTTACATCCAGGTATACCCTGGTTTTCAACAGCAGATTTATAAATGTTATCGATATCTTCTTTATTTCATCCGGACCTCGTAGTCATTCCTGCTCTTAAAAATTGCACTTTTCATCCCGGACGAGCCCCCAAAATTTCTCAAATGGTCTGTTACGTCCAGAATTCTCGAAATAAGTCTCTCGGGTCGGTTGGCAGGTAGAGACTTAGGGAAATAATTCGAGCGACGTAGGAAGGACGGAACAGGCCTAATCTCTCGCACACATGTCTCCGGGCGAGTGCGACGAGTCGAATGCGTCAGGTGAGTCAGAATGTAGGTCAGGTGTCGAGATGACGACCTATGACTCTCATTCAGACTCTTGCATTCGTGTAGTCCTTATTTTGCGTAAACGAATTGAATCGCTTTTACGCGGGATCGGACTAAGTGCAATTTTATCGGAGCGGGAATTAGAGGTGATTGAAATAAAGAGAAATTATTGAAATTAAGAATTACAATTAATTTTAACATAATAAAAGAAATAACCAATTACAATGATAGGTGATGACTAAAATAATAATTATTAATTTACAAATAACATTTTTGTTAGTAGAAAACATATATAATAAAAAGAAGAAAAATCTTAAGATCTTAATAAAAAATGTAATTATACCTTAAATTTTAATTGGTTACATTCGTGCTTAACGAGATATAAGTGTGCATGTGTAGGTGTATTTTATGATCAAGGGATTTTTAGTTGTCCAGGTAGGCTTTGGAGCGAGTCGAAGATTTCTTCAAATTCATTGAGTACTCTTCGATTCGCTTCAATATTTTCATTTACTATATTCTCTACCTGTTCGTGAGTAAATAATGAATCGGAATGCGGGTTTTCTTGGGGAAACTCTAGCGCGGGGGAATATGGATCTTCCGGAGGTCTTCGAACAGGTGAATCGGAATTACGATGAAAAAAATCGGGGGAAGGTGTAGGAGGAAAATCTGTAGGAGAAAAGGTTGAATCCCGAGAAGATGCTAAGGGCTCTGCAAAAGGATCGAAGGTAGAAGACGGTGACCCTGGTGGTTGTTTAAAATCTGGTTCTACATGAGATCCAGGAGAGTAAGAGGGGGAAGGATAACGACAGGAGGAAAGAGAGTGTGATTCGGGGGACGGGTTTGAGACTGGCGGAGATGAGTCGGTCGGTTCGTCGAAAGTACTCAAATTAATTAGAGCGTTAGGCAAAACAGAAATTTTTGCTCGCTGATTGCGTAACTTTCCGCAGAGCGATAACGATGCGCCAAGCCTCCGGAGCTTCTTATTTCGGCGATTCCGACAGTTCTTAATGGCTCTTCGAGTTTTATGGTCAGGGACTCGCTTACGCACTAAAATGAATTTGAGAATTAACGTTCTCTCTTTCTTATAAAGGGAAATAAAATTTATATTATAACTTCTTGAAAGAAGAAAAAAAAGCTACGTTCTCTCTTTCTTATAAAGGGAAATAAAATTTATATTATAACTTCTTGAAAGAAGAAAAAAAAGAAAAGCAAAAGGAAAAAGTTTGAATTAATAAAAGGAACGGAATTCTTCGTTTCCGCTGGAAGCAAAGAAAACTGCGAATTCAATAGAACGAGAGTTCGATTGTATCCAGCAGGGAATAAGGAGAGTCGCGGACCCAATCGCGAGAGCTCGATTGTATCCTGCGGGAAATAAAGAGAGTCGCGGACCCAATCGAAAGAGCTCGATTGCATCCTACGGGAAATAAAGAGAGTCGTGGACCCAATCGAAAGAGCTCGATTGTATCCTACGGGAAATAAAAAAGGTCGCGGACCCAATCGAAAGAGCTCGACTGTATCCTGCGGGAAATAAAGAGAGTCGTGGACCCAATCGAAAGAGCTCGATTGTATCCTACGGGAAATAAAGAAGGTCGCGGACCCAATCGAAAGAGCTCGACTGTATCCTGCGGGAAATAAAGAGAGTCGTGGACCCAATCGAAAGAGCTCGATTGTATCCTACGGGAAATAAAAAAGGTCGCGGACCCAATTGAAAGAGCTCGACTGTATCCTGCGGGAAATAAAGAGAGTCGTGGACCCAATCGAAAGAGCTCGATTGTATCTTACGGGAAATAAAGAGTCGCGGACCCAATCGAAAGAGCTCGACTGTATCCTGCGGGAAATAAAGAGAGTCGTGGACCCAATCAAAAGAGCTCGATTGTATCCTACGGGAAATAAAGAGAGTCGTGGACCCAATCGAAAGAGCTCGATTGTATCCTACGGGAAATATAAAGAAGGTCGCGGACCCAATCGAAAGAGCTCGACTGTATCCTGCGGGAAATAAAGAAAGTGAGAGTAATAGAGGGAGGAAAGGAAGGGTGGTGCAATAATACTGAGTATATGAGTGTTTTGAAAAATATAATAAATATCTTATTAGAGAGAGAAGGTAGTCTTATGAAAAGTAAAAAAAAAAAAAATAATAATAATGGACGGCTGAGACTTACTGTTGGGTGAAGTTTTGAAGGTGCGAACAATTTAGTGGTTGGCGGAGCGGATTCAGCTTACAACGGCGGACGGTTGGTCGACGGTTGGCACTCAGAGTGTTCGGATCTCACAATGCCGCGTCAAATTTAAGTACAATAAATACGAATCCGAACGTCACAAACTCGGACATATAATGTCACGGAATGTGCGCCGGATCGAACTAGAGTGAATCGCGAACGAAAAATGAGCGATTGATCAGAATGAAAAAGGTGCGGTATGTGCTCGTAAGTGACTGTAAATGACTGTAAGAAAGTAAGTGCTGAGTAAGTGCTCGCGAGCTCCGAAGCTCCTTCCTTTTATACCTGATTCTGCCTATGGTTCCTATGGGATTTTAATCCGCAGGTGTACCGTCTCTTATTATTGCCCACGCCCTACCTATTAATTGCGCGACAAGTGTTTCGAGTCGGTGGGGTCAATCATCCGCGTTTCAACGCTTGCTTCCGCCCAAAATCGGCACGTTTCAGGGGTAGACCAACCGTATTGACTCGACCGGACAATTTTAGCGTATCCGCGCGATTAAGATAGGCCATCTTTTCGCAATTTTTCGGTTGCTTGGCTGCATCGATTTCGAAAGAAAAGAATTGTTACTCCGCAGGACGTAACATATCAAAGGAATTTCGAATGGAAATAAAATATAAAATTGAAATGAGACATAAATTAAAGGGTTTGACAAGGTAAAAATTTTTAAATAAAGGATGAATAAAATAAAAAGAGTAGTAAGTATATGACAGTTCAAAGCCATGGGGCAATGAGGGGGGGTGAGGGGCGAGGGGGGAATGTAGGCGCGGGGGTACCTGCGGTACGTACCGCGGAGTGGGTGATGATCCGCGAGGTCTGACATGGGAGGTGGGTGGTGACCCGCGAGACCTAACTTGGGAGGTGGGGGTCAGCCCGCTGAACTGACCCGCGCGTGGGAGTCAGCCCGCGGTCCTACCCAGGTGGGAGGGAATGATACAGGGAGTGGGTGGTGATCCTCGAGATGCAGTGGGTGGTGTCACCCACTGATCTAGAGGTGGGAGTGAAAGGTGGGGGTAAGTCGCGCGGCAGAGCGGTATATACCACCGAGGATGATGTTGGGGAGAGAGGAATCCCATGGCTTCGAACCGGCGTGTATTTTTTAAAAAATACCACGGCGGTTCTCCGCGGCGATATCCGCGGCGATTTCCGCGGCGTATTTTGCGGCGGTTTTCCGCGGCGATTTCCGCGGGGCCCGCCGCAGCCCGCGCGCAATTTCCGCGGGTCCCGCCGCCACCCGCGGGCAATTTTCGCGGGGCCCGCCGCCGCCGCCGCCGCCGCCGCCCGCGCCCGCCGCCCGCGCCCGCTGCCGCTAGCGCTCGAATTCGGCGGACAGAGAAAAATAAAAATTTCTTTAAAAAGAAACTTACCGCTGCAGCCGCCGTCGCCGCGGATACCGCCGCGGAGAACCGCCGCCACCGCCACCGCCACCACCACCGCCACCACCACCACCACCACCACCACCACCACCACCACCACCACCACCACCACCACCACCACCACCACCACCGCCACACTGTTAGTGTATTTGTTCAATATTCGTTCGGTACTATGCGTACCGAACGATGCCCCGTTGTGGTGTCCACCACAACAATGTAGTTTCTGTAATAAACTACACGTTGTCCGCTTGTGGTGTCCACCACAACGATAAGCGGGACGAATTCCCGCTCTTCCTCCGCGCGACGATCCATTTTTTTTTTTCGCGACACGATTGCGCGACGGTATAATTGCGACTGACGAAGGGCTCGCTCAGCGAGAGCATCCTCCGTCGCATCGCGTATTTTGACGGCGGCTAATCACAAAGGTATACGATTACATCGAAGACAAACGATATATGATTACATTGTAGGTGAAGCAAACGCCGCTACTCTATGCTTGCAATTATATTATATTAATTGTTTTATTTTTTTCTACCTAATTTTCGTTATTCTTCCTGCATCCACTTGGAAGACAGTATTCCACTACGTATAACTGTTCAAGTCTCGTAATTTTCTAGCCTTCCGTTCGAGAGATACAGAATATTCTTTATGCAAGTTATATTTGCCGATGCCCGATTCTTCCCCTGTGGAATGTTATCGTTCGCGTGACGCAATCAGTGTCAAGGTTATTCTATAAGAGACTAAACGCAACTTGTAACACTAATATACGTTATAACATGGGAAAGGTTTATAACGAGACAAACTCTGTTTTATACATTTCACATTTTTTATTGAGTATGTAATACAATGTGTACAATCATTCTATTAAGTAGTTAATGCGTCGTATATAATAGTATCAATAGCGTAGGCTATTAATTCGCACTCAATTTGCGAACTCTTATCGTAAGATTTGCGCAATAATTCTGTCGCGTCTGGTTTGTTCATGGCAAAGTTTTGACGCAAGAACGTTACAAAATATTTAAATTTCTCAGTCGCAGTTGCAATGCTCTGATGCAGCGTATAATATACATGCTCCACACAGTGCTCTAGTTCAAACATGAAGAGCATGGTTGTAGGCTTGAGGTAAATACATGCATCGAGTAAAGATAACTTAACAATACTTTCATCATGCAATTTCACGAGTTGTACGGTAAGGTCATGAATCGGTAACGATGGTGCTTCGGTTGACTGGACGAATCGCTCGAAATCCGCACGTTTATCTAACAGAGCTCTCCACGTTCTGTATGGTAGGACAATCCGGTTGCCGCGTGTATCGCCGAGCGATATCTCCACGGAGCAGGAAACAGATCCCACGTTGATCGCTACATCAATCCATTTGTAGGAAGTTGATGTTAGCGCAAACCTTCTGCCCAGTATACGTGGCGTATATCGTATATTCGAAGACGCTCTGAAAAAAAGAAACGGATACGAGTGAAATAAATGAATGAAATGTAAAGTCTTTATATCGTATAACAAAAGAATACTTACTTTTCTCGCGCCTCGGTTGGAACGTAATAGTTTGCCATTGTATGTATTTCAAGAGCGATGTCAAAAACTGTTCAAACGAGCGACTGATTCAATACTGATCGCCAAATAGTGATGTTTGCAGTTATTAATGTTGTATTGGAAACGTATAGATGGAGAGGGGATAGTTTCCCCCACTCCAACAATTTCATCGGTAGCCTTGAACATGTCTCGACACGTTTATTCTTCTGCAATTTTGTATAGGAGAGGGGATAGTTTCCCCCACTCCAACAATTTCATCGGTAGCCTTGAACATGTCTCGACACGTTTATTCTTCTGAATCTTTTGTATAGGAGAGGGGATAGTTTCCCCACTCTTTCCAATAATTACATCATCATCGTCGGTATCACGTTTTCGCGACAACGTTGTACAAGAACAAAAATGTTATACATAACGTGCATGGTGTACGTGAAACGCTAAATGAAACATGAAAAAACGTTGAAGAAACGTCGATGTAATAGAGAAAAACGTCGATGTAATGGAGGGGAAAGGAATAAAAAAACGTATATTACATATGTTTATTCATGTAATTGTGTCCACCAATTGAATAGTTTGAATACATTTTGTAAAGCACAATGTCTATTCGTACGGTGTTGTCCACATTGAAAAGTATTAACATCATCTAGATTATTTAAATTATCCACGTCTTCGTAATCCACATCCAGGCTCTCGATGTATGCGTATTCTCGTCGACTGTCCAGAAGTAATTCTCCCAGCCATTCTCGTTTCTCGTGCCCTTTGACGTACACAATCTCCTTGTCGTCAGGATTTTCAGCACCCAGTACTGCAGTCGTAATCACTTGTCTCGCTTTCCGGTACGGAACCACTCCGTCGGTGCCCCATCTTAGTCCATGATGACAGGCAGTGAGCCAGGAAGCACAGGATCTTTCGGATTTCATCAACCAATCCCATGGCTGGGGACTGTCAAAGATATAATGCGCGAGAACGTTTCCCCCTCTTAACACCGCAAATTCTTTTACGATGAAACCCCTTAATCGTCCAAGGGGGAAACCTTGCAGATCCACGAACGTTGGCACGGACATGTCGCGGTCGAAAAGAAGACTGTGGTTCATGTCGATGTATCGTATAATATATATGCGCAGAATTAGGTGATTTTGCGCACAATGTTTGTCAACGGGTTATATTGAATCACGCGATCGTGTATTATGAGTGCATACGCGCCGGTGTTCTCCGGTACGTTATCTTTAGTTTCGAATTCTATTCGCACGTCAACGGTTGCGCTCTTAATCGATTCAACTTGCCGACTGCAATCAATTATTACGAACGGACCTCTGTTTAGAAAGTTGGTGACGGTGAGATTCGGCTCGAGATACTCGTATCCGAGGTAGGTTTTGCAGAAACGCGCGTACATCTCGTATAGAATAGCCCATTTGTTTTTGGCAAAATCAAGATCCATTTCGATGTAGGGATAAGATTCAGAATTCAGATAAAGTTTCACGTTGGTCAAATTGCAATGGTCGAATCGGCTCGTGTCCTCAGACATGTTATTTTTTCGGCCGGTTTGCATAGCGAAAATGACGTATCGCGGCTTCTCGAGCTGAGTAGCGGTCTTGATAGCCCACGAATGCTTGGTGGTGCGTTGCAATAGTGGATACTCGTAAAGATCCCACGAGCGAAAAGCCATGCTGAGATATCGTCCGCTCTCCAAAGTGCGCAGCATCGAAAGTTTATTTATATCACTCAAGAGCACATGCGGCATTCGCCACTGAATTTTAAACAACTCGAGAACGGGCTCCAACGCCGAATTACCCTTCAGACAATTGTTATCGTTGCGCGCTCGTATCAAGATCAACTCGTGACGAGCATTGATCACTATGCGTTTATAATCTTCGCAGAATCCTAACAGCACGTAGAGCGGGACACAGAAATTGAAATACCCGTCAGCGGTAGTCATCTGCGTTTCCCAGCCGGCATTTCGCAGAATCACGCTTTTGTCGGATGATAGCGTTACATAGTTTTTCAGCGTGCTGGTTATGCCCACGTTTCTATTACGATCAATTTCAACGCCATTCAACTCGTATCTTATCTCGTCGAACATAAAAGCCACGCAATTGTTTCCCAATACCACGTCGCCGCTGACCCCTTCAGGTCTATTCTGTTTCGTAATTCTCCCCTCGACGTATAGGAAACTCTCGTACGGCAATGTATACAAATCTTGTTGTTGTATGGGTATTCTTATCTCATCGCTGTGCCCGTACGTTGTGTTTGCATACGGCGAATAAGCGTGGGTTTCAATCTTGACGATGCGATCGTCAAAGATCGGCTCGTCTCTGACGTTTAGAATATCAGTCATTTTTTTAAGATTTTCGTACCGCGAATCCTAGTGATTGTAAAAATTTAACATTTGATGCGCTGAGCTTTTTCTTCTCAACTAATCTATTATTGACCGATAAAGTCGATTGCCCGGTAAATGATGCTCTCTGCGCTCGCTCGGCTCCGTTTATTACCAGCATCACACACGCCTTCGAACATGCAGCCTAACTGTGATTTCCTCCCCGCGAAAGTCCAGTAATCGTCCGTTTTGATCGACAACGCGTACGGTGATGTCACTAACGCTCCGTATGAGCACTGGCAAGTAAATGACTTGAGAAGGTCTTTCACTGTCTTTATATCCCGGCGCGACGCTCGGTGAAAATTCGTGGATCGTGTGCACTCGCGCATCATTGCTGTAAGCTCCCGTGGTCAAGTTGCATTCTATGCGTATAATGTTCACATTCATGATGTTTATCGACACGTCCGATTCGTGCCATCTTCGCGGTCGCAGTATACGCATCGATGAGAATCCCAGCAGCGATCCAATGTTATTTGGTTTGCTGAAGTTTATTCTGTAGGCACATTTAATCTCGCACCGCATCGTGTTATGGTTTGCGCGAATCACTATCGGGAACGCTGCTTCCTCGTCCACATCGTCGTTGTTGCCGCGGACAGTGGCATCGGCAATCGTGCCATCCGCATTGGGTGCATCGCGTCGTGGACGTCTCTGCGAAATTGCACGTTTCAAATATTCGTTTATGGCCGGTATTTCATACGATCCTTCGGGTATCGTTAGTTCCGTGTCGTCCTTGCCGAAATAGAACTTATTGTTGGAGGCGTTCACGTTGGGTATCGTGTGATAAGTCTCGAAGAGCGTCAGACCGAGCTCATAGTCTCCATCGGTCAAATCTATTGGCGGTGAATAATTTGCAGCGAGAACGCTGCTCGTTCCGCTGAGCGTTAGTGTCAACGACATGACGGAGAAAGCGCTCGACTTACACTGAGAGTCTGCGGCACCACGTCGATCTTTTTAAAATTTTACTGTTTGAAGAAAACGCAAGCACATTTGCCCACAGAAGTTCTGAGCGTATGTCTGATAGGGCGTTCGGTTGTACTCAATCGTAACATTGTTTACGAAATAACGCACGAGATCTCGAGGTGGTCGCAGATTGCCAAAACTATCGAAATATTTGACGCGGTTGCTCCTCTTTGCAAACGCTACCCAATGAGTACCAGGCCCCGTGGTATTGTCTAGATTAACGATGGCGCTCTCGTTTAAACGCACGCCATTCGACGGTAAAGCATCGAGCATGAAAACACCTCTAAAATACGGTATGCGCATACGTCTCGCCAATTGTTTCAACTGCACGTCAGTAGTCACGCCTGTGGGCATTCTTATCGTCTTTTCGGCGTTTTTTTTTCTTCTTCGCTGATAAACCTCGTCCACCGTTATATGGGCCCAGGTACAATCCTCGTCCGTCTTTATATGGAGCTAAATGTAGACCGCGACCCTGTTCCATCGCGCGATTGTGGCGTTGCAGCTCCTCGAGCTGGCGTCGCACGGCTTTGTTGGCGTTTATCGCTTTCGCTACACCGGCTGCTCCTCCGACTAATGATCCAATCGCGCCCAAGATTGGCAGGATCGGTAACATACCACCTCGCTTCGCCGACGGAAGTATTCGTTTTTTCTTTGTCGTTGTTTTCCTCTTTTTCGCCTTCATACCCATGCCGATCTTGGTCTTGGCCTTCATCGCTGTCCAAACGGCTGCAGCGGCGGCTTTTTCGCCGATAGTCGAATCTCCTGCGATGACGCGTCCCAGCGCTTTATCGGCGAGCACCTTATCCGCCGCGTGTCTATCGACGAGTTCGTTGCTAAGAGAGTATGCAATATCGTGTTCACGGCACGCTGCGTCCAATGGATTTACGCCTCTGTCGCCTCTAGCTAATCGTTTCTTCAACCGAGTGCCCGGACCGCAAAACTGATAGCCGGGAATATGTAATTCGAAAGGAAGCGCGTTTATCGCTCGATTCAGCAGACCTCCGACGCAGCCTTTGCTCGACGCTGACATTCCTCGCAGTCCTTAATTCTCGGCGCGGGACCGTCAATGTGCGTCCGCTGCCACGGCTGATTGTGATGCTCGTTGCAGCGACGATACGTTCCAACCTCAGGGTCCGTCTGTATATGTTTCGGAAGTCTTGGCCAAAGATGATCGATGTAGTTGCCGCACACGCGTAAAAGTACAATCTTCGGTATATACTCCAACTGCTCAGTGCTTAGATCAAGAACATGGCAGGGAGATGACAACGCGAGAAACATTTTTTCGCTAATGAACGCTTCAAGGTTTCGCGCGTCTATATATAGGTGCTCGAGGTATCACGCGAGTTTAGTTGTAAACATGATATTCGTGCGGCAATCGCGTACGATACGCGTCACAAACTGCGACGAAAAATTGCGAATAATGGGGGAGAGCGCGCAGTTGCGGAAACATGGCGAAATGCTGCCGAGTACCATCCGCGCCATAATTGCGGGCCCATCTTCGTGCGGCAAGACTAACGTTCTTATAAGTCTGCTCGAGAGTCCGCACGGTGTACGTTTCGAGAATGTTTACGTATATTCAAAGTCGCTACAGCAGCCAAAATATCGATATCTCGAAAATCTGTTGACATCGATCGACGAAATTGGATACTTTACGTTCTCAAATAATAGCGATGTCGTTCCGCCAATCGAGGCTCGTCCGAACTCGATCTTCGTCTTCGACGACGTTGCGTGCGATAAGCAAGATGCGATCAGAGAATACTTTTCAATGGGTCGCCACTCTTCAGTCGACTGCTTTTACCTTTGTCAAACGTACGCGAGGATACCGAAACATCTGATTCGCGATAATGCCAATCTCCTAATCCTGTTTAAACAGGATGGTACCAACTTGAGACACGTTTACAATGACCACGTGAACACCGACATGTCGTACGACGAATTTTGCGCATTGTGCCGTGATTGTTGGCAGCGCGAATACGGATTTCTAGTGATAGACAAGGATAGCTCGCTCACTAATGGACGATACAGAAGAGGATTTAACGAGTTTGCGGTACCGCGAAACGATTAGTTGTTCTCGATACCTTGAACAGAGACGTTCATCATGGCTAATATACGTAATCGCGAGAAACTCGCGAAAGAAATTGAAAAGACGAGCCAGGCTATCCGCAAGAAGCATCGCGCACTAAAAACCGGTAAAATCGAGGAGGATATCGCGATGGAGAGACGTTTCAAGCCTATCGTCGAACCTCTGAAACAGATTGTCGAGGAATCCCAGCCGATTAAGAGAGAGGTTAAGGATATCAAGGAGGAAAAGTCGAAATATACTAAGAAAAAACACAGGGATAGCGACGAAGACGACGACGATGATGGAGCATCTCACAAATATTCAAAATTACCATCGGGAGAAAGGAAACGTTCTAACGTCGCGTTGGATTCACCTGTGCTTCATTCTACAATGATAGAATCGCCAGGACCGTCGACGAAAACACCTACGATTGGAGCGGCAAAATCAACGAATAAGGTTCTCGAGGACGTCTTCGAAACCACAGACGATTCATTCGGAACAACTATTCACCATCAAATGCAAACGTTGGAAGGTCGAAAAACGTTGTCGCAACATTTGGGTCCGCTTGGTCAAAAGTACATCGGCGAGTTCCTCAGCGGTGGTGGATCCGAGAAAAGTATAGACACCATATATGGCGTTCGTCTCGACAGGGACGAAATGATGCTTGGTAATAAAAAGTTTGACGTGGACATCAATGATAACATTATTATCGATGGCGTGCGATACGTTGGCACACCCGGTCTTTATGAGTTGATTTTTAAGAGATTGCCCGATGATGTTCTCTATAAGGAGGACGATTTGCAAAAGTACAAGAGCATATTGTTGGCTACAAACGTACATAGAAAAAATTTCACCGCGCAGAGTCGATTGCGGGGCAACAGAGGATACAAGTATAAATACGTGATTGCGCCATTAATGTCAATTGAATCTACACCAAAGAGAAAGAATAAATCTGGAAAGGGAATACCTCGCGCTATGATACTAAACGATAATAAGATCGATTACGTGCACTGGGACGATCCCAACGAGCTAGTGGATCGATTGCGATTACTCGAAGCTTCATATAGAGCGGGCAATGACGCCCATGGCAACGAGATGCTGTCCATTATCGAGGAACTTCGTGAGGCCGGCATTATTATAAATTAAATCGTGTACCCGCGAAAGGAGTCAGACGAGAGACTGACTCTGTTTGAGAAGGACGTGCGAGCATTGTAATACAAAATGAGTGGCAAAGAGGAACGTCGCAAAGACGGGTACGAACGATTGACGAATGATTTCGAACGGTTCTTAAATAAAAATCGGACGGTTCAAGAACGGTTGACGGATAAATATCACACGGCTCAGGATCGTTATGAAAAGACTCAAGACCGTGTAAAGGATGGATATCGAACGGTCGTAGACCGGGTGAAGAATGAGTATGAAAAATTATCTAATCGACAGAGACCGGAAG
This sequence comes from Solenopsis invicta, assembly GCF_016802725.1. Classification (NCBI taxonomy): domain Eukaryota; kingdom Metazoa; phylum Arthropoda; class Insecta; order Hymenoptera; family Formicidae; genus Solenopsis; species Solenopsis invicta. The sequence goes on along the minus strand of NC_052676.1, from coordinate 13,224,735 downwards.
ACAAGGAATGGTTACTGAAGGATGATAGAAAATAAACGAAGCTGATATACATTACATCGGGAGTTTACACACCGAAAAAACATGAGTTCATCGAAGAGAATTAGCTCCGAGAGACGACGCCTCGTCGAGGAATTGCATGCATCTGCTCGAAGACATTTTCCACGAAGACGTGTTATAATCAAAGGATTCGACGACTTGTGGCAAGCGGATATCGTCGAGATGCGTCCGTATTCAAATATTAACAAAGGTCATCATTATATACTTACCATGATCGATGCGCTGAGCAAATTCGCATGGGCAGTAGCGATGAAGAGCAAGAGCGGAAAAGAGACAGCTGACGTCATCGCCGAGATAATTCGGAAGAGCGGAAGATGTCCACGCAACTTGCAAACGGATATGGGCAAGGAGTTTTACAACGCCGATGTGCAGAAACTCTTGAGAAACCACCATATTAATCATTATTCCACGTATTCGGTGTTAAAAGCATCGATAATCGAGCGCTTCAATAGAACTTTGAAAGATAAGATGTGGAAGATGTTTACGTTGCAAGGATCTTACAAGTGGGTCGACGAGCTACCGCGTCTGGTTTCCGAATACAACGACACGCTGCATAGAACGATAGGCATGCGACCTGTGGATGTAACGCCGGCGTCGGCTAAAAAGCTGTTGAACACCGTGTATAGTCACGTTAAGATCGCTGCTCCTGCAAAATTCAAGGTCGGAGCTAAGGTACGCGTGAGCAAGCACAAGACAATTTTTGAAAAAAACTTTACACCAAATTGGACCACCGAGGTGTTTACGATCGTTAAAGTGCAAAGAACGAACCCCGTCACATACCTCCTCGAAGATTATCGTGGAAAAAGCATCGCGGGCGCTTTCTACGAACATGAGTTACATCAAGCGAAGTATCCGGACGTTTTCCTTGTCGAGAAAATTTTGAGAAAGAAAGGAGATAAAGTCTACGTGAAATGGCTGGGATTCGATGGATCGCATAATTCGTGGATAAATAAAAGAGACGTTGTTTGATTTTATACATATATATATTTGTAAGAAAAAACATTGTAAAAAATGTATTCAAAGCAGCGTTAAAACTATACACAAACGTATACAAAAGAGCGGAAAGAATATACTCGTACTAAGTCACGCAAAATTAATCTACATTAAATGTTATTACAACAATAAGTCACGCAAAAATGTCGCTTTTCATTTTTTTTACAATAAGTCACACAAAAGTATCACCTTTTATTGTTACAATAATATTGAGTCATGAAATATTATCAACTTACATTGTTATATACTATATTGTTTAATAAGTCACGCAGAATCAACTTAAATTAGTAATAAGCATCGCATTAATTGTCTTATTGTAATACACAATGTTATAAATAAAGTATTAAAAAAGTATAAAAATGTGTTACGATGTTATACGCCAATGTCCCCAAGGCAATGTTTCAGTAGAATCAGGCAAGATGTAACGCTTGTCATCGAACGGGCTGAGAGCAATCTTTTTCTCTTTGATTGTGTGTACATCGTGGAGCTTCGAACGTATACACGCTTGCTGACGAGTCATTTCTATCCCGTCGTGCAAGCAACGCGTATAATCTTCAAACGTTATAGTTCGTTCTACAACGCTATTCTTTACACCTTTCGCCTTTTTTGTATCGTTTTTCCCTTCTACTTTTACCGCATACATTTTTGCTCTTAGCCCTACAAATTCGGTCATAATCTTGCCGCAATTCTCGTCTTTCATTAGCCCTGGAACTTTCTTATTCGCAAGAGGCATATTATATTCATTGTCGGCGGGATAATCGCTCGTGTCGTATCTCGCGATATCACGTTTCATATCCATGTACACATTGTCACACTCAATGACATAGATGAGGCTGTCTGTGTCTGTATAGAGTATCTTACATTTATCTTTATACAATGGCAGCATATAATCATAGTGAAATTCGTAAAGACAGATTTTCGAAATGTCGAGAATACACATACCGACATATATTGGTTTGTTAAATTTTACCGATAGTTTACGCATTTCTATGGCAACCAGATTTTCTGCGAAAACGCTGCGACTATGAAAATTCGGAGCAGCAATCATGGCCTCTGCCCCGTAACGGCCTTCCCATTGCGTTACTACTTTTATATTAACGTGATTACGTACATTTTCCATGGTTTTACCGAAAACTGCATTATTCATTAATTTGTATAAATTTTTCTCGAACTCATTTTTCGCGTTCGTTCGAAACTCTGTATTTAATTCTATATAATCGCGGAGCCAGGTGGATTGAGCGAATTGAAGTACGCGATGTATCTTTACGATTCGAAGCCCGTGACGCGTGCACTGTTGAAGATTGCGGTAGTGGATGACGTAACGCTTTTTATCATGCACTGTCGCTAGTAATTTCTTCTGCCTTGACCCTGGAGGCTTATCGCTCGAAGGACAAAACGGTAAGTCACTGTGTCGATCGTGCAGCTGATTCTCATATGCAAGGTCGACTTCCAGTATATATCCGGTGTCCGAGTCAAATGCGATCGCGTTTACATCGAAATTGTCAACGTTTTCGACCCATTTAAATTCACCGTATGGCAACGGTTGACACATTGCCCACCCATACAGATTATTCACATCATTATACATCAAATAAGTCGACGGTTTTGACGGATCGTACGATTTCATGTACTTATTATTAGCCTTCGCATATCTGCCCGAACACTGGCTTAAACCGCCACGAATTCCACGTTCCACGTAAAGTAGCATTTCTATGTCCGTAAGCAACTCGAATCTTATACCCGTTTTCTTCAACATTGCATCCCACGTGTAGCCTGGCAATGTATAGTAATGCGCAGGGTCCAAACCGTAACTCTGCATGCTTTTGTCGCGAAAGTTTTCGAATATGTCGGCTAATAATAAGACATCTGTTTTCAAATATAAATCGCTGTATTCGCCCAGCGTTTCAATTGCGAACCGTTGCCATACGTTCTCGGCATGAGCGTAATCATGCTCTGATACCGTCTGTCCGCTCAGTGAACTGTAGAAAGATTCGCGCGGTGGTAAACGCGTTTCTAAAAGCTTGTCGGCATCATCAACGTACTCGTACGGAAAAACGCCTTTGCGCGTGAGGAGTTCGAAATCCTCGTTTGACAACGTGGAAAATTCGGAATGAGTAATGTTTAATTGTTCAATACCTAGAAACGACGCCAATTTTTCGAGACTCGCACTTAGGAATTTATATGAGTCGATGAATCGAAATCGTATACAATTTCGTACTTCGCCCGATTTTGTTCCTACACCGGTAACTGCGACGTGTTTAGTAAACGAAATATATTTTTCTTTATTAATCGGTAGTAGGTCGATCTTGCCTTCGAACGCGGTAGATATTTCTTTTATTATAAAATGCGCGTCGTAACCGCTCAAATTGTGAAAAACGACTGGAATAACATACGTATTCTTATAATTTAAATTACATTTATTATGGGCAGGACCGCGATACTTGCCGGTCAAATGACAGTGATCACGCACCCGCCGATTGTCAAACCACTCGTTACGGGTAAGACCCGTATCTGGTATAAACGGTTTTTCACATATATGACACTTTGTCGCGTTTAAATATGCCTCTTTCTGCTGTACAGTTAATTGTTCCATTGGAACATTGGCGGATATTCGGGCTTTCATATCGTGCGCAAGATTTTCTAACTCTTTCGCGAACCACGCGACGCAGTCCTTATCGCGGCGAAAACGATACATCGATAACGCGTCGTTGAACGAGCATTTGACGTAGTAAGCTATGCTGTATACCTCGTGGTGTTGATACGCGAAACTCGACGTGTTCTCTGTTTCGTTCTTCTCCATCTTCTTCAATACGCACTCCAAATCAGCGTAAATTACAAATGGTACGCGCTCCTTGTTGTTGTATGAGTCGAATTCTAGCCATTTCTGGTCTTCTCTCGGTAGTATGATGGCACAGTCATTTATTTTCTTGCACTCCGTTTCGTGCGATTGCAATTTTTCCTCTAAGTGGAAGTAATGCAGGCAACTGTAATAAACAAATTATTTTTTACTAAACATTAATTGAAAGTGTGAAAAAATTTTTTTTATATTATTACACTTACCGATCGCAAATGTACTTTCTTCCATCATGTTTGTTTAGTTGTGAGCTGACCAGTCGCGACAGGTTTTTAATCCACGCAAAGTGGCCGTGGGTGACGTCGTGTACATCTTCCACATAGAAGAGATTGACATGTTTCTCCTTCTTATCTTCGGTCAGTCGTAACGGCACAACATATTCTATCTTTTCTTTTTTGTCCAATTCGGTTGTGTACACATTCACAGACACGCCGTTTAAACGTTCAAATTTTCCAATGTCTTTTACTTTCATTGGAAATTGAATGTCTTCAAACTTTAACACAGTCGAATAATGCGGGTACGATGACACTCGGTTTGCATGATTTTCGGCGGGGTACAGGGCAGCAACCATGGACCACGCGAAGCAAGCATTGTCCTTCGAATGTACATTAATTATTGCACGCTTGTCACTTACCGACAGCGGCAATTCGAAGTAACATCCCGCGTGCATGGGATTAAGCTTGTTTATATTCACCATTAAATTTTGGATTCGGTGTAACGCCCAGCCGCTATCGCGTTCTTGAAACTCGTCGAGCATCGCTAATATCACTTCGATTACACGCTGCTCGTACCATTCGCGCAAATTTGACGCTCTGTATAGTTCATAGTTCTTCGTCGCGAGACTTTTATTATCGCGGTCGTCACGAATGTTTACAAATTTACCGTTGAATACGGTATTCACCTTCACATTTCCATGTTTCGCGATAGCGTCTCGCACTTGTTCGATCACCAAATCACTAGCGTCTTCCAGGAAATGTCGCGGTTCAATATAATCGGCGTTTATGACAGCACCCGTAAGAATACGTGACTCAAACGCGGCCTCGATCTCGCGCCAGATGAGCGATCTTTTGCCACTGATGCTAGCGTGCGCACCACCTCCAACGTGCGCGAAACGTCTTTCTAATTGCGCTTTTGCACCCGCGAGTCGCGCGATTCTCGCCACTATAGATTGTCTGGAGCCAACGGTGAGTCGAGGACGTTTGGCACTGCTACAACATTCTTCGAGATGTGCGAGGCACTTTTCGCATCGTTCCACCCATGCACGACACTCCTCCTGAGTAGCGATCTGCGAGCATCGCTCGAGCAGTCCGCGTTCAATGTTCTCCATTTTTCTTTTTCCGTTATTAGTACAGATCACACGTTGACTCGGGGCACTCGCAAATTAATGCTTTACATGATTTCCAGTACCGCTGTATGTGCAGAGCGCGATATTGATCTCGTGCGAACTTTGCTTCAAAAAAGCGAGTTGTTATTTCCGGCCACTGATCAACTCGATCCAGCAGAATTTGGTCGTCGTCGTCGTACAAGTAATTATATTGATTCACTGGAATTTCGTCGCATTTAATATAGTATGCATTACGCCACTTCATATACGCACGATTCCATTTAGGTTCATCGTCGTTGTAGAACCATGAGTATACGTTTATCGCCAGTAATTCGGTGCACTTTCCATTACCAGCGGGAATTGTAATTTGCAGATAATCTTGGAAATAGGCATGGCGTTTAATTTCCTTTGCCACCTTGTATTTCTTTTCAACAGTTTTGCGAGCATTGTATACAATACGAGTATGTCCATATTCATTGCGATACATATCATATTCATCATCAAAATTGTTAAAAGTGCACAAATTTTTTAGTGTCCACGTATACACTTTTCTTCGCGCTGTAAATGACAAATCGCCACAAGGCACGTAGTCAATGCTAACACCCTGTCTCACGGCACGTTCATTGGTCCCGCGTATACCCAATTCTCTGTTGCGTAAGAAATTTACCACAGATACTTGTTGATCGTTTTTTTCCGGCACAGTTTCGAGAACTTCCAGGATATCTTCTACATCAAAGTCTACATCGGGCATTTCTCCATCAAACTCCATTTTCATCAAATATATTGTCTATATATTTCTACATATTGGGCACATTTTGGTAGGAATGTACACATACATGGGTTGTCTGCAGTTGGAGCAGTAATCACCGTCAAGTCGCTCGAGAGAATCTGTACAGTGAGTTTGGATAGCGTTCATAGATCCTAGATCAATGTCATTGAGTTGAGTCATACAATATGCACACACAGATAGAGCTCCTCCAGTCGAATAGCAGAATTGAATAATGCAGTGTTTCGTGCGATCATCCAAAGCGCGTAATTCCACACTAGGTAAGGTAAACGTCCCAGTGGCCGGACACGTCCCAATGGCCGGACAAATTGGAGAAAAATATTACTATTTATTTAAACAATTAAAAATGAAAATAATAATTATTGTAAAAAAAACTTTAATATTTAACAATTAATTGGGAAAAAGAAGTAAACCTAATTAAACATTTTTGTATTTAAAAAAATTGATTAAATGAGCATGTGTCTGTTTTTTGTGAAAATGATGGCCAATCGTTAACAAATTCGTTAAGCGCAAGCATATAGCTAATAGTATAAAAATTGGATATTTAATTATATTTGTAAATAAATAATCAATTATCTAATTTTAAAGATTAGTTAGAAACTCGTTTTGACGAAATTCATCCTAAAAATCACAATTAAAACGATAATTTTGAGTGTCCGGATATTGGTACATTAAAAATATCAGTATTCCCAATCGCCGGACGCATGTGCGAGCGCAATTTGAAAGGTTAGTGTCATGCAGTGTCGCTTGTTGGAATCGATAGATTTTTGCGGTAAGTGTAATAATTACATGTTTTTAAAGGCATTTAATTGCATATGAGACTTTTTAAAACTACTCACCGACAATTTATCTTCATTTATAAATGTTAAAATAAGTTATTAATTCATAATAGCTATTGTTATAATAATCAAAGTCAAAATTTATTTTTTATAACCTCCTTGAGTGGAAAGTCTTTTTAAAATTATGAATAAATATATTAGAGATTAAAAATACTCAATTAATTAATAGAAAACTAAATTTTTACTTTTATAGGTAAAATGAAGACAAAAAAGCAAGTAAGAGACAATGATGCTCGGTCATCATTGATGAATGCACTGCATGATGTTCGTCGAGGGATTCCGCTTAGACAAGCCAGCAAAATGTACGGAATATCAAAAAGTACGCTACACGATAAATTAAAAAACAAATCAAAAATTGACTCTACAATGGGACCATCGACCGTTCTGTCTCCAGAAGAAGAAAAGGAGTTACTTAACTGGATTTTTTATAACAGCGAAAAAGGCTTTCCGGTGACGAAGGATCAATTTTTAGATAGCGTGCAATTATTAATAGGTCAGTTGCAAAGAATAAATCCTTTCACGAATAACAGACCTGGACGTCACTGGTATGAGGCATTTATTCGTCGACACCCTGAGCTGTCACGTCGAATTGCGCAAAATTTAACAACTATAAGAGCATCAGTTACTGAAGATTGTTTAAGAAAGTGGTTTAATGAAGTTCGTCAGCACTTGCTAAAAAAAGAACTGCTTTTTATTGATGCTTCACGGTACTTTAATTGCGACGAAAGCTCCTTTTTATTATGTCCAAAAGCAGAGCAAGTTATTGTCAAAAAAGGTGCTAAATCAGTATATAAAATTGTAAATGCTGACGAAAAAGAGGCACTGACAACATTAGTAATGATTAGCGCTTCCGGAGTTATGGCACCTCCTATGATAATGTACGCTTATAAAAGAATACCAGTAATTATAACACAGAACATCCCGAAACGCTGGAGCATTGGAACTTCAGACAAAGGATGGATGACTGCTGAGTCGTTTTATGAATATGTTACTAACGTATTCTACCCCTGGCTGAAAACCACTAACATTGTATTCCCTGTAGTATTATTTGTGGATGGTCATTCCTCGCATTTGACATTGCCTTTGAGCAATTTTTGTCGACAGCATGAGATTGAGTTAATAGCTCTGTACCCGAACGCCACGCATATTTTGCAGCCATTAGATGTAGCGGTGTTCCATCCTTTAAAATCATCGTGGAAGAAAACTGTCAATAATTGGAGGCTAGAAAATAATGGAGGACGTCTGAAAAAAGAGATGTTTGCCCCACTGTTACAAAAAGCTATTGATTCAATAGATCTTGCCTCCATGGCTAAAAATGGATTTCAAACGTGTGGACTCTATCCTTTTACACCGGATGCCGTTAATTTTAATGTTTTGAACAAGCAGAAGAAATCTGAAGCTAAGAAAACTGAAGAAGCTGAGAAAACTGAAGAAGCTAGTAAAATGGATATGATAAAATACATTAATTTTTTTGAACAACAATTGCCGGAAGGAATGATCGACAAATTTAAAGCGGCAGAGACAGCAGGAGTCTGGAATTATGAAATTGAAAATGAAGGTCTTTTTCGGTACTGGTTGGAGATTAACAGGAAAACCGGTAACTCACCTGACAAAATCCAATTTTGAATAGCACAAATTTATTTAAAAAAAATGATAAACACTGTATATTTACAATCAATCAAATGTATTAATTGTAAATATTGTAATTTAGAGTACTTACAAAATAATTATGCAGAGTTTATTTTTCTACGTTGAAACTCATTTTAAAAACTTACTATTTTTTGCGTCTTTATTCCAATTTAATAGGAAATATTGGTTGTGATAAGTCTAATACTCCTACAAGAGATAGTTTCAATAGCATTGAAGAACAAAGAACCGGTCAGATATCTACAGAACAGGGTCGAAATGCGACAAACGATGATCAAGAAACATTGCATATAGATGAGGATACTCCGGTTATTTTATGTTTGGATGATATCCAAGAAGCTACAGCCACTGATAGTATTTCAGCAGATAAAATAGTAATCATTCAGCCTGAAGACCAGATGCAACCAGATATCGTCAATCTTTTGGAATGTCAGGAAGAAAATACAACCTTTGAGAATACTACGGTTCAGTTGATGGAATTTCAATCTGGTATCGACAATTTGGAAAATCAGGAAAATAACGAAAACATTCAAAATACTGGTAAGTACCTAATTGTGTGTATATACAATACATATATAGAATTACAATGGCTGATTTGTAGAGCAATTAGTATAATGGCTTTAATTTTTTTTACAGGTACGAGGCAAGATATTCCGAATGTTCCTTCTCCTTTTAAAAATACTCTTTTTTGGCCTGGAAATTCAACTCAAAATAAAAAGAAAAGATTGAGGGATAAAATTCCGGCAGTTGCGACTTCAGATGAGTGGCAACAATATCACATGACGAAAGAAGAAGAAAAAGTTCAAAAACAAAAAATAAAAGAAGATAATAAGAAAAAAAGAGAAGAAAAAAGGCTGCAAAAAATTAAAGAAATTGAAGAAAAGAAAGAACAGAGAAAGCTGAAAAAAATGAAAGAAATAGAAGAAAAAAATATTTTACGTGAACAAAAAAGTCGTAAAAAGATGTCAAAAAAAAAAAAAAAATAAACTGTATTTAACGATTTTGATTTTACTTAATTATTTTGTTTAATTATTCAGCTTTTAATTTTCATGTTCACAAGAATTTATTTTACTTGTAAGTGCTCTATTATGCAATAAATTATTTGTATAAATTTTAACATAAGAATAAAATATTATTAAGTATATGAACACCAATTTAGAGCTGTTTTTTGTTATTAAATATTAATAAATCTCTATTTGTGTAACAATATTTTTCATCAGCATACTAATTTTTTAATTGGTCGGACACTTATGTGACAAGTTATGTCCGGATAACTAGGCCATAACCTATTTCAGCTGTCCGGCCACTGGGACAAGTTATGTCCGGATAACTAGGCCATAACCGATTTCAGCTGTCCGGCCACTGGTACATTGACACGCTCCATTATTTATGTAAATATTAAATTATTAATTGATATATGTGAGTTAAAATAATTTTTCCCTGCTTAAGGGAATCTTAAGTTTTCGAATGAATACAAATATTTATATTAAACATCTTTCTAAATATTACAAATTGTATTATTTATGACAAATCATGCTTAACCGTCCGGCCACTGGGACGTTTACCTTATAACTTTTACTACACGATTCTCACGATCTTCACTGATAACACTGTCTACACTACTGTCGTCAAAGTTCACTTGCAAATTATTCTCATTGTCTTCGTGACGATTGGCCATCTCTTTAACCGCCGATGATAGATTCGATACGCTTCAAAGACATCTACTGATGTCCGAGCGCTAATTACATATCTATTATACGTTCTTTTGTCTGACGAAAAATTGCATCATCTAGCGGGGGCATGAAAGATCTATCCCCCACCACCACCACTAGAAGATCCCATAGATTATTCATATACATTTGCATCAGTGTGTGACACTCTACATTAGAAATCTCGATCGAGCAGAGAGAGACTTGCGCGCATATTTGCAGCGGCGTGTGCGAACCTGTTCATACGTGTTCAAGGCTACTGATACATCGTACGATTCGTCTTCGATGTAATTTGATACCTTTGCGATTAGCCGCCGTCAAAATACACGGCAAGGCCTGAGAGCTGCATCGGCAAATATAACTTGCATAAAGAATATTCTGTATCTCTCGAACGGAAGGCTAGAAAATTACGAGACTTGAACAGTTATACGTAGTGGAATACTGTCTTCCAAGTGGATGCAGGAAGAATAACGAAAATTAGGTAGAAAAAAATAAAACAATTAATATAATATAATTGCAAGCATAGAGTAGCGGCGTTTGCTTCACCTACAATGTAATCATATATCGTTTGTCTTCGATGTAATCGTATACCTTTGTGATTAGCCGCCGTCAAAATACGCGATGCGACGGAGGATGCTCTCGCTGAGCGAGCCCTTCGTCAGTCGCAATTATACCGTCGCGCAATCGTGTCGCGAAAAAAAAAAATGGATCGTCGCGCGGAGGAAGAGCGGGAATTCGTCCCGCTTATCGTTGTGGTGGACACCACAAGCGGACAACGTGTAGTTTTTTACAGAAACTACATTGTTGTGGTGGACACCACAACGGGGCATCGTTCGGTACGCATAGTACCGAACGAATATTGAACAAATACACTAACAGTGTGGCGGTGGTGGTGGTGGTGGTGGTGGTGGTGGTGGTGGTGGTGGTGGTGGTGGTGGCGGTGGTGGTGGCGGTGGCGGTGGCGGCGGTTCTCCGCGGCGATATCCGCGGCGACGGCGGCTGCAGCGGTAAGTTTCTTTTTAAAGAAATTTTTATTTTTTCTCTGTCCGCCGATTTCGCGCGCTAGCGGCAGCGGGCGCGGGCGGCGGCGGCGGCGCGGCGGCGGCGGCGGGCCCCGCGAAAATTGCCCGCGGGTGGCGGCGGGACCCGCGGAAATTGCGCGCGGGCTGCGGCGGGCCCCGCGGAAATCGCCGCGGAAAACCGCCGCAAAATACGCCGCGGAAATCGCCGCGGATATCGCCGCGGAGAACCGCCGTGGTATTTTTTAAAAAATACACGCCGGTTCGAAGCCATGGGATTCCTCTCTCCCCAACATCATCCTCGGTGGTATATACCGCTCTGCCGCGCGACTTACCCCCACCTTTCACTCCCACCTCTAGATCAGTGGGTGACACCACCCACTGCATCTCGAGGATCACCACCCACTCCCTGTATCATTCCCTCCCACCTGGGTAGGACCGCGGGCTGACTCCCACGCGCAGGTCAGTTCAGCGGGCTGACCCCCACATCCCAAGTTAGGTCTCGCGGGTCACCACCCACCTCCCATGTCAGACCTCGCGGATCATCACCCACTCCGCGGTACGTACCGCAGGTACCCCCCGCGCCTACATTCCCCCCTCGCCCCTCACCTCCCCTCATTGCCCCATGGCTTTGAACTGTCATATACTTACTAAAAAGATCAATTAAACACCAAATTAAAAGATTTTTTTTAATAATGGGCGAATTTTACATGATGTTTTGTTATTTTTTGTCATGAAAATAAAAATTTTTCTAATATATTATTAGATATTTTAGTAAAGTTTTTCAAAAATGTAAAATAAAGACATAGAAAAGAAGAAAAATAGAATAATATAAAAGGAAAGAGTAGAATGGAAATAAAATTGAATAGAGATAGGAATTGAAGGTTTTGGAGAAGATAAAGGTTTTTGAATAGAATAATACGAAAAGAAAGGAAAGAAAGAAAAAAGATCAAAGAAGTTCAAAATGGAAATAAAATTGAAAGGAGAAATTAATTGAAAGTATTGGAAATGGTAAAGATCTTTAAATAAAGGATGAATAAAGTAAATACATCAATTATATACTTGATTAAAAGTTTTTTTTAATAATAGGCGAATATTACATAATATTTTGATATTTTGTACCATAAAAATAAAAATTTCTCTAATAAGTTATTATGTCTTTTAGTAAAGTTTCTTAAAAATGTGAAATGAAGTTATTGAAAAAAAGAGGAATAGAATAATAGGAAAGGGTAGAAAGAAAAGAGGAAGAATCAAAGGAATGTAAAATGGTAACAAAATTAAAAAGAGAAAGGAATTGAAGGTAGTTTGGGAAGATAAAAATTTTTAAATAGAGTTATATAAAAAGAAAGGAAGGAAGAAGGAAGAATCGATTGAGTTTTGAATGAAAATAAAATTGAAAAGAAATGAAGGTATTGGAGAATGTGAAGATTTTTAAATAAAGGATGAATAAAATTAAGAATGCTATTGAATACTGGTTTGAAGGTTTTTTTAAATAATAGGTGAATATCGTGTGATATTTTTATTATTTTTGTCATAAACAACAAAAATTTCTGTATTGGAATATTACCTATTTTGCTAAAGTTTTGTAAAAATGTTTATTAAAGATAAAGGAAAGAAGAGGTAAAGAATAATATAAATTAGAAGAAAGGAAAGAGGAAGGTTCGAAGGAATTCAGAATGAAAATAAAATTGTAGAAGAAAAAAATTTGTGATGAAGAAGGTAAAGATATTTTAATAGAGTAACATAAAAAGGAAGGAAAAAAGAAGGAAAGATCGAAGGAGTGTAGAATGGAAATAAAATTAAAAGAAAAAAGGAATTGAAAGTTTTGAAGAAAATAAAAATTTCTGATTAAAATAATATGAAATGGAAGGAAGAAGTGGGGATGGATCAAAAGTGTTTAGAAAGAAAATAAAATTGAAAGGAGAAAAGAGTTGAAAGTGTTGGAGGAAGTAAAGATTTTTGAGTAAAATAATACAAAAAAGAAGAAAGGAATGAAGGAGGAAATATCGAAGGAGTTTAGAATGTAAATAAAATTGAAAGGTGAAAGTAATTGAAGATGTTTGAGAATGTTAGGATTTTTAATTAAAGGATGAATAAAATTAAGACACAAATTGAACACCAGTTTGAAGCTTTTTTTTAATAATGTGCAAATATTATGCAATAATATTTTCTACCATAAAAATAAAAATTTTTCTAATGAAATATTACATATTTTATTAAATATTTTTGAAAATGTGAAATAAAGATAAAGAAAAGAAGAGGTATAGAATAATGTAAAATTGAAGGAAAAGAGAAGGAGAGATCCAAAGATTTCAGAATGAAAATGAAATTCATAGAAGACTAGAATTGAAGGTGTTGGAGAATATAAAGGTGTTTGAATACAATAGTATAAAAAGGAAGGAAAGAAAGAGAAAAGATCAAAGTAGTTTTGAATGGAAATAAAATTGAAAGAAGAAAGGAATTGAAGGTGTTTGAAAATATTAAGATTTTTAAAAAAAGGATGAATAAAATTAAGACATTAATTAAATAACTGTTTAAAGGTCTTTTCTTAATAATGGGCGAATATTACATATTTTGATATTTTTGTCATAAAAATAAAAGATTCACTAATAAAATATATATTTAAGTAAAATTTCTTGAAAATGTTAAATGAAGATAAAGAAAAGAAGAGGAATAGAATAATAATAAAAGGAAGGAGGAAGGATCTAAGGAGTGTAGAATGGAAACAAAATTAAAAGTAAAAAGGAATTGAAGGTGTGTTGGAGAAAGTTAAGATTTTTAAATAAGGGATGAATAAAATTGAGACATCAATTAAACATCAGTTTGAAGCTTTTTTTAATAATGGGCCTATATTACATGATATTTTGATATTTTGTGTTATAAAAATGAAAGTTTTACTAATAAAATATTATCTATTTTAGTAAAGAAAATTTTAAACATGTAAATTAAGAAAAGGAAGAAAAGAGTAATAAAATAATGTAAAAGAGGAGGAAGGAAGGATCGAAGAACTGTAGAATGGAAATAATATTGAATGGAGAAAGGAATTGAAGGTGTTAAAGAAGGTAAATATTTTTGTATAAAATAATATAAAAAGGACGGAAGAAAGCAGGAAGGATCAAAGGAGTTTAGAATGGAAATAAAATTGAAAGGAGAAAGTAATTGGAGATATTTAAAAATGTTAAGGTTTCTAAATCAAAGATGAATAAAATTAAGAATGCTATTGAATATTGGTTTGAAGGCTTTTTTTAATAACGAGTGTATATAATGTGATATTTCTATAATTTTTGTCATAAAAATAAAAATTTCTCTAATATAATATTATCTATTTTAGTAAAATTTTTTAAAAATATTTATTGAAGAGCAAAGAAAGAAGAGGTATAAAATAATATGAAAAGAAAGGAAGGAAGGAAGAAGAATTGAAGGAGTTCAGAATGAAAATAAAATTGAAGGAGGAAGAAATTTATGGTGTTTAAAAACGTAAAGATTTAAGATTAGAATAATATCTAAATCAAGGAAGAAAGGAAGAAGGATCAAAAAACTTTAGAAAGAAAATAAAATTAAAAGGAAAAAGAAGTTGAAGGTGTTTGAAGAGGTTAAGATTTTTATATCAAGGATGAATAAAATTTGGAATGCTATCAAATACAGGTTTGAAAGTTTTTTTTTAAAATAATGGATGAATATTATGTGATATTTTGATAATTGTTATAAAAATAAAAATTTCTCTAATAAAATATTATCCAGTTTAGTAAAGTTTTTTAAAAATGAGCATTGAAGATAAAAGAAAGTAGAGAAATACAATAGAATAATATAAAAAAGAAAGAAGGAAGGAAAAAGGATTGAAGGAATTTTGTATGAAAATACAATTGAAAGGAGAAAGGAATTGAAGGTGTTGGAGACAATAAAGATTTTTGAATAGAATAATAGAAAAAGGAAGGAAGGATGGAGGAAGTATCGAATGAGTGTAGAATGGAAATAAAATTGAAAGGAGAAAGTAATTGTTCGTGTCTAAAAAGGTTAAGATTTTTAAATAAAGTATGAATAAAAAAAAATTAAGACATCAAGTAAAGACCAGTTTAACCCTTAAACACGTAAGTGGGTCTGAGATACCCCATATGAAGTTTTGAACGCTTGCTATGTGAAGACGGAATGAGATAGGAGGTTCGGACCAAGACGTAAAAAAAGTTTGAAATCTCCTCTTTCAATTGATATAGTTGATCAACTTTTTTGGTCAATTAGAATTCGAACGGCACGGCAGCAAAGTTTTGTTAGGGTCAATGCGACCCATATAGTACGAGGTGTGTTCAAAAAGTATCGCGAATTTTGAATTTTCGCGGGTTACGTATATTCGAATTTCGATCTTTTTGTGGCGTTATGTTGGTACTCATGTCTCTCACTTATGCCGACAAGCTCGGCCATTTTGAATGTTCACTTAATTGTTGACAGCTGCTTTGCTTGCACGTGTTTTGGATCGTCTTCGATTTTTACCTATTCAAAAAAATGGATCAAAGAACCTGTATCAAATTTTGTGTGAAAAACGAAATTAAGTGCGCGGATGCATTCCGAATGTTGACTGTGGCATACGGAGAAGCTACCTTGGACCGAAGCAACGTTTATCGGTGGTACAAAATGTTCTCAGAAGGCCGAGAAGATGTGAACGACGAAGAGCGTGCCGGACGCCCGAGCACTTCAACAACAGACGAAAAAATTAATGAAGTGGAGAAAATGGTATTGGCCAATCGTCGAATCACCGTTAGAGAAGTTGCTGAGGACCTAAACATATCGATTGGCTCGTGCCATTCGATTTTTATCAATGATTTGGGCATGAGACGGGTCGCCGCGAAATTCGTACCAAAATTGCTCAATTGCGACCAAAAACAGCATCGCATGAACATTGCTAATGAGATGTTGGACTCTGTCCGCGACGACCCAAATTTGCTCCAGAGGGTCATAACTGGTGACGAATCGTGGGTTTATGGTTATGACGTGGAAACCAAAGCTCAATTATCTCAATGGAAGCTGCCGCACGAACCAAGACCGAAAAAAGCGCGCCAAGTTCGGTCGAATGTGAAAGTTTTGCTGACAGTTTTCTTCGATTGCAGGGGCGTGGTGCATCATGAGTTCTTGCCACAGGGTAGAACGGTCAATAAGAAATATTACCTGCAAGTTATGCGCAATTTGCGCGAAGCAATCCGCCAGAAACGCCCGGATTTGTGGAAGAACAAAAATTGGCTTTTGCACCACGATAACGCCCCTGCTCACACATCGTTGCTTGTGCGCGACTTTTTGGCCAAAAACAACACATTAATGATGCCGCAGCCACCGTATTCCCCAGATCTGGCCCCCTGTGACTTTTTCTTGTTCCCTAAACTGAAGAGGCCCATGAAAGGACGACGTTACGCTACGCTTGACGAGATAAAGACGGCATCGAAGGAGGAGCTGAACAAGATAAAAAAAAATAATTTTTTGAAGTGCTTCGAAGATTGGAAAAACCGTTGGCACAAGTGTATAATATCTCATGGGGATTACTTTGAAGGGGACAAAATAGATATTCATGAATAAATAAATAATTTTTGAAAAAACACAAAATTCGCGATACTTTTTGAACACACCTCGTATGTAAGTGAAACTTTTTTGTGAGTATTTTACATAAAAAAACTGGACAAAATACGTTCAAACAGGTCGATTTGCAGATGTTACTCGCATTTACTCTGTCTAAAGTTGGAATACCATAAAATGTTGTAGAAAAAAAAGTTTTTCCAAAATATATCATGAAACACATCAATTTTCAATTTTAGACACGATTTAATCAAAAATTCCTCATATTCGCCTTGTTACATACGTACATTTTTTAATAGAAATGACAATAATACAATTTTTTTTGAATGTATGAATCGTTAGCTTTAAAACGCCATATTGTAAAGTTCTTTAAAGTTTTTTGTTGCAAAGATATGATTTTTTTTTTAAGTGGATTTTTAGATGCCCAAAAATGCCTCATATTCTCCATGTTACATAATTATACCTTTTAAAAGAAATGACTTTGCCACATTTTATTTTGAAAGTGTGACTCTTTAGCTTTAAAACGCCGTATTTGAAAGTCCTTAAACGTTTGTTGTTGCGAAGATATGATTTTTTGAAGGAAAAGTGGATTTTTGACCAATTTCTCATTTTTGCTTAATGGTTTTGCTTTTATAACTTCACAATAAATTATTTGTCGGCAAAGCCGATTATGCAATCACACTCCTGAGATTTTGAACTTTTGTTTAAAAAAAAAAAATCGTAGAAAAATATTGATTGTAATCAAAATTATAGCTTCTCAAAGTTGAAAAAGTCTCCCAGACCCAAAAATGTGTTTCCGCATTTTACAGGATCGGTGTGTTTAAAGGTTAAAGGTTCTTTTCTAATAATGTACTACTATTACATGATATTTTGATATTTTGTGTCATTAGAATAAAAATTTCTCTAATATAATTTTATCTATGTTATCTGCTTATTTCTGTTGAGGATGAGCCCATTACGATCTTTCGATTACCATCCTCCATTATGGTGATATCTTCCCTCCACCGCTAATGTCCCTAGACTCCGCGCTTGAGCGCGCGCTACGCGCGCCTATCTATATACCACTCTCTTCTCTCTCGCCGCCATCACGTCGAGTCACGCTCTCACACGACTAATAATCTTCCCGTTGTAATTGCTTAAATAAACGTTGTGCTCGAGTATTGGAGATACGACCAGGTGTCCCGGACTAATTCAATCTCTGTCCCAAAAACCTCGAACAGGTTATGGGCCCAGAAACCTCTCCGCTACGCGAGATTTGGTAAGATACCGTGAAAGTTATATCGCCACGTGGCAGCAACGGAACATAAAGGTAATTGAGAATCCATCGCGCGATAATGGCATCGACGAGCACCGTTCGGATCGAATTGTTAAACCGCGAGAATTACGATACATGGAAAATCCAGATGCAGGCGTTGTTTACCAAAGTGACTCGTGGGAATATGTCAGCGGACATAAGCCGAAACCCGAGTTCACACCGGGAGATGCGCAGTCGGCGGAAAACGCCAGGAAATGGACGATCGAGGACGGAAAGGCAAAGGCGGATATAATCCTCGCGATAAAGCCATCCGAGCAGGTGAAGGAATGCAACACGTCTTGCGAGCTGTGGCAGAAATTACTGTCGGTGTATCAGCCATCGGGACCAGCACGAAAAACGACGCTGATCAAACAGTTCACCTATCACCGCATAGAGGAAAGCGATGACGCGCGCAAACATTTTTCGACACCGTCGACAAGCTAGGCGAAATGGACGTTGACATCAATAACGACCTGCTTTCGGTAATGCTACTGCATAGTCTCCCTGCGTCCTTTGGGAATTTTCGGTGCGCAATTGATTCGCGCGACGTACTGCCATCGCCGGATTAAAATCCTAGAAGAGAGCGAAGCGAGAAAGCATCAGGAAAGAAGCAGCGGAACAGAAGCAATGTTTGCTGAAAGGAGACACGAGAGAGGAAGGGGTGCGTCGAACAAAACCGAGAACGAGTCGAAGAAGGAATCGAAAATGCAGAAAGAACCTTTTAAGTTGAAGTGCCATCGATGCCGTAAGGTCGGGCACAAGGCAGCGGAATGCACAGAACCACGGAAGGACAACGGCAACGTGGCAGATGACGTAAGCTTATGTGCAATCGCAAGCTTGCCGACTGAATCAGAAAGCTTCAATGCGTTCCAAACAACGAAAACTGCACCCGGCGGAATGTGGTGCATCGATAGCGGCTGCACAGCTCACATGTGTGGCAACGAAAACGAATTCGAGGACAGAAGCAAATTCATTGGCGGCAAGGTGAATCTTGCGATAGATTCATCTACAGATATTAAGGGCAAAGGATCGGTACGTCTAACAGCGAGCGCAAACGGCGTGACAAAGGCAGTAAAATTGAAGGAAACGCTGCACGTTCCTGAGCTACGAACTAACCTCCTGTCGGTCGGGAAGATTTGCGACAAGGGATACAAGGTCATCTTCGAGAGCAACGCTGCAATGATTACGGATGCGAAAGGAAAATCCATTCTGGAGGCCAAGCGCGATCGCGGCGGTTTGTACATTCTAAAGACAGAAAACCACGAAGCAATCGCCAGAACTGCACAGGACAGCGGAATCACTAGGAGGTCACAGATCGCGGAAACGTGGCACAAGAAGATGGGCCATCTAAATTACCGAGACTTGTGGAAATGCAAGCAGAACAACGTTATTTCCGGATTAAAATTCGAGGAACGCCCGGACGACATATCCTGTGATATATGTGCCGAGGGGAAGATGACTCGAACGCCATTCCCGAAGAAATCCGAGAAGAAAACCGAAGTGTTGGAGATCATCCATACGGACATCTGCGGTCCCATCAGGACAGAGTCAAACGGAGGGTCCAAGTATTTCATAACCTTTATCGACGACGCTTCAAGATGGTCTAGGTACGTTTTTTGAAAAATAAGAGCGACGCTCTGCAATCGTTCAAAGAGTTCAAAGTTTTTGCAGAGAACCAAACAGGATGACATGTTAAATACTTACAATCGGAAAACGGCAGGGAGTACCGCAATGAGAGGTTCGATACATTCATGAAGGAGAACGGGATTGGACGAAGGCTCACAATACCCTACACGCCGGAACAAAACGGTGTTGCCGAGCGGAAGAACCGTACGCTGCTCGACATGGCCCGCTGTCTGCTGTTACAGTCGTCACTACCGAAGTCTCTCTGGGCGGAAGCTATTAATACAGCGAACTATATCCGAAACCGCTGGTCAACCAAACATCTCAACGGAAGGACACCTTACCTGGAAGGGAAAGATTCCGGACGTGAGCCACTTCCAAGAATTTGGTCGAAGCGTTCGGACCCTCAAACAAGAACCTGGCAGAGGGAAGTTTGAATCACGTTCCAGAAAAGGAATCTTCGTCGGATATTCTGAGACGTCGAAAGGGTATCGTGTGTGGTTACCGGAGGAGAAACGGATCGAAGTGACAAGAGACGTAAAATTTACGAGCGCCGACTTAGCCTCGTCAAATACGGAAGACTACATGGAAATCGTTGATCAGAAGAAGACGGAATCGGAGAGCGTCGGAATCGAGGTGCAACCAACGACTGTCGCAATTCCAAATCAAATCGAGGAACCTCCAGATACGCTCGAGGACGAGAGTGACGCGGAGGAAGAGCTCACAGCACATGGGTGTGCCACTCCAACGCGTGGTCGCGGACGACCACGATTGTTGCGGACCGGACTCAGGGGAAGACCCAAAAGGTTATTCCATCAAGCTGACTTTCCATGTTTTCAGGACGAAGCGGCCAATTTGACTGAAGTCCCCGTCGAGGAAGCCATTCATGGTCCAGATGCAACCGAATAGAATAACGCAATTGCAAGTGAGCTGAAGTCGATCTTGAGTAAGGACACCTGGACGCTTGTAGATCGACCCGAATCTGCGAGTGTCATAGGAAGCAGGGTTGTACTACGTGACAAATATGGGGAGGATGGAACACTAGAACGTCGGAAGGCCCGCATAGTAGCAAAAGGTTTCGCTCAACGCCCTGATGTGGACTTCGACGATACATTCGCTCCCATGGTACGCATGGAGTCCATCAGAACCTTAATGGCCATAGCTGCCGAGAAGGGAATGACAGTGCAACAATTGGACGTGACTACCGCCTATTTGAACGGAACGTTGAGCGAAAGGATCTTCATGGAAATACCCAAGAATATTCAGAGAGGACTCAGGATCCTGGCGAGCGATGAATCAGAAGAAAACGATGTTCGAAGAAAAGCCAAACAAATGCTCGAAGAAATGCAGAGAGGAGAAAAGGTTTGTCTCCTGAACAAGGCGCTATACGGGCTGAAACAGGCTGGCCGTTGCTGGAACGAGTCTATGCGGCATATTGAGCAAGTTTGGAGCGGCGAAGTCAGTTGCCGATCCGTCTATTTTCTTCAAGGGTCGCGGACAAGATCTCCTCTAGTCATTGCCACATACGTCGACGACATCCTAATTGCGTCAACAAGTTAGTCAGAAATCCGGAAACTTGAACGATTTCTGTCGAACGAATTTGAAATCAAAAATCTTGGACACGTTAAGTATTGTCTCGGAATAGAATTCCATCAAGACAAGACAGGCATATCGATGAGCCAAAAGAGGTACATTCAAGATGTTCTAGAAAGATTCAATATGTCACATGCTAATCCTGTGTCAACTCCTTTGGATCCAAACGTCAAGCTGATGCCAGGAAGTGAGAACAGCCCACCGAGTGAACACTTACCATTTCGGGAACTCATCGGAGCATTGATGTATATCGTCACGTGTACAAGGCCCGACATATCATTCGCAGTGAGTTACTTCAGCCAATTCGGAACTTGCTACGATTCAACGCACTGGACAGCTGCCAAACGAGTATTACGTTACTTAAAAGGATCACTGGAGCTCGGATTGAAATACGTTAAATCTGGAGAGCCGATCAGGGGATTTGTCGACACCGATTGGGCGAACTGTCCCATCGACAGAAGATCCTATACCGGATACACATTTATTCTGGGCGAAGCTCCCGTAGCCTGGGAATCCCGAAAGCAGCGAACAGTGGCGCTGTCTTCAACGGAGGTTGAATATATGGCCTTGACCGAAGCCGCCAAGCAAGCCACTTATATCCATCGTTTCCTGATGGAATTGGAGTACAACGAGTGTCGCGACGTCACGATTTTCTGCGACAACAACGGAGCACGAAAGATAGCCGAGAATCCAGTCTTCCATGGGCGGACAAAGCATATAGATGTTCGCCATCATTACGTACGAGAGGTGTTAAATCGTGGGGATCTGAAGATAGAATACGTTTCTACTGATGATATGCCCGCCGACATTCTGACGAAGTTTCGGACTCGCAGCGCCGAAACTTCGAAGATGCCTGATGCTCCTCGGGATGATCGACAACTGAGGAGGCGACCAGTTCTCGGATCGAGGGGAAGTGTTGAGGATGAGCCCATTACGATCCTTCGATTACCATCCTCCATTATGATGATATCTTCCCTCCACCGCTAATGTCCTTAGACTCCGCGCTTGAGCGCGCGCTACGCGCGCCTATCTGTGTACCACTCTCTTCTCTCTCGCCGCCATCACGTCGAGTCACGCTCTCACACGACTAATAATCTTCCCGTTGTAATTGCTTAAATAAACGTTGTGCCCGAGTATTGGAGATACGACCAGATGTCCCGGACTAATTCAATCTCTGTCCCAAAAACCCTCGAACAATTTCGACAAATTGTTTAATTTATTACGTGTATCACGGATCCTGCAATATAGATTCTAATCCAACATGTTTTATGTGGATCGTATTTCCAGTTATTATTCCCATATAATCTTTTCAAGTTAGTCATTTATTTTTAATTATTTATGCCTGTTTATATAAACAACACAAAGATCTCTTTAAAATTTCTGTAGTAATTATCTTCTTAAGTAATTATTGGTACAATTAATATTTAATATTTTAAAATACTAAAATTATTAAAAGAAGTTTATAAATAATAAGATGCAAACACACAAATGTATTAATAAAATTCTAGCTCAATGAGTTCCAAAAAAACAAGAATATAAATGGCGATTTTATAAAATTCAATTAAAGAGAAATTCACCTTTTTAAAGACAACAAATATTTTTATCTGTATCTTAGAAAAAATTAATATGCTATTTTAACTTGCTTAAGTTAATTCAAATTTTATAAATTTGTAATTTTTGTACAACACTCAATATATGTAAAATAAAATAATTTTTGAATATCTATATTATATAAAGGTAAAGGTTTGTAAATAAAGAACAAAAGAAATTAAAAATGCAATTGAACGCGAGTTTGAGGATTTTTTTAATAATGATTGAATATCATATCGTGTTATAAAGTTTTGTGTTATAGAAATAAAAATTTCTTTAATCAAACATTATCTCTTATAGTAATTATTTTAAAATATGTGCAATGAGGGTAGAGAAACGGAGAGATATGAAATAATATAAGAAAGAAGGAGAAAGAATTGTGAGTGTAAAATAAGTAAAAAATAGAAAGCAGAAAGTAATTAAAGGAGGTGGAGAAGGTAAAGTTTTAAATAAAATACGAAAGAAATTAGGAATGTAATTGTACACGAATTTGAAGGTTCTTTTAATAAAGGATGCATATCACGGTATATTGACATTTTGTGTTTTAAGAATTACTATTTCATTAACCGGACATAATCTTTTGTAGTAAAAATTTTATGTGTGAAATAATGTAAGGAAGAAGGAAGAAGAATTGTGAGAGTGTAAAATAGGAAAAAGGTAAAAGGTAGAAAGGATTTAAAGAAGGCTAGAAAATGTGAAGATTTTTAAATGAAGGACAAAAGAAATTAAGAATGCAATTGAACACAAGTTAGATGATTTTTTTAATGACCACGTATACCTTAGAAAATAAAATTTCAAAAGTGAACTTTTTGTTGTGATATCTCTGTCCATAGAACACAGATAGATAAAAATAAAAACATTTTCATTATAGAACTTTACCCATTGTTTGAGAGTATTTAGAACTTGATCAACTCAGAAATTATTGAGATATGATAATCCCGTGTGCTTGTAAGTTGATGACTCGTGTATAATATTTGTTTTTAATACAAAAATGCAATCATAACACGTGCTAAGTATAAATGTTATTGTATATTAAATAATTATAAACTAAATAATTATAACATGTTAAAATTTTAAGTTTTGTGTAGATTTTGGTTATATAAAAAACATAAAAGAGTTGTACATATGGGTATCAATTACAAGAATGTGATATTAATGTATACTACTATTAATGATAATTTTAGAGACATTTACCCTATCAGGAAACAATATTTTTAAAACGTTTTTTAAATATTTAAAAGACATTATAATGAAGAATATATATATACATATATATAAAACATATATAAAACGTATAATATATATATATATATATATATATATATATATATATATATATATATATATAAAACATTTAAAAAACATTGTCTACTGATAAGGTAATAATAAATCAAATCATATTCTATTTTTATTTATTCATAATCTGTCATCAAGAACATGATCTGTCATTTGTCATCGTGAACTGTGTTATTCTTAATCATGAATGTATAATTTTTGAAATTCTTATTATTTATATTTAGTTATATATAAACATGAAATTAAATAAATGGCGCGCGCTTGTGTTGTTCTAGTATTAAAAAAAATCAAGAAATTCAAAACTGCTCTTCTATTATTAATTAAATTAAAATTGAACATAAGAGATATATAACAATTTAAACACTTAATTTGACGTTTTTAAAACAATCATTGTAAAATTTTATGACAAAAATATTTTCTGTGTCCATAAAAATAAACATAGAAATTTGAATTCGGAGAAGTATATAAAATCACACAAATAAATATAAGCACTAAGACCTAGCTGCGACCGAAGAAGGCTTTTTTACTATCATTGTGTTGTTACACTATCGGTCCAATAACGTATTTATAAATAGAAATTTTAATTTAATAATAGAAGAGAGCTTTTAAATATCTTAATTTTTTGAAAAATAATTTTGTATTAAATAATTAAAAACGATTTAAAAATTTTATAAGTATAATGAACAAAACTGGAATTGACAGCATCTCAAGAAATCTTATTGGCTTACGTAATCGACTAAAAATTTCAAAAAAGCATTACAAAAATAATATTTAAAAATGCAGCAAGATACACTTGTTCTCTTAGGTTCCATATAATTTTGATGAAAGTATTAAAATATAGGTGCACATTTGCATATATTGATACATAATCCACAAAAACAATTTTATACCCAGATAGCACAAAATATTTATAAAATATTCACTAAATATTTATAATATTTATTTTAATATTGTATAAACATTTATCAAAACATTTAATAAATGATAATTATATTTAGTTATTATTCTAGCTCTCTCTCATAGACATCTAGCAGCGCTAAGTTTTTGTACATTAAAAATTTTTTATTTCAATCAAATTTTCACATCTTTTTTCCTTTTTAATTCTTTGAAATTAAATACTATATTGTCACGTCCGCGACGTTGCGAGTATAAATTTTTTCGACACCGGTATAAAACAGACGGACAAGCCGGCATTCGCTCACAAATCTAACTGTCAGGTCGCATCCTATTCTTAACATTTTCCAGCGCCGGATAGTCGCGGCAGAATGATCTGCACGCACGGCCAGTAAGCCATAAAATCATAGACTAATGTCTATTTAACATTTCCCAGCGCCGGATAGTCGCGGCAGAGCGATCTGCACGCACGGCCAGTAAGTCGTAAAATCATATTTAACATTTTCCAGTGACGGAAGGTTGCTAGAGGAAAACTGCGCCTACGACACTCGAAAAGTAATAAAATCTCAATCCAACATTTTCCAGCGCCGGATGGTCGCGGCGGAGAAGTCCGCTCGTACGGCACTTGAAAGACACCGCGACAGAGAAATCTGTCGCGCGACCGTTAAAGTCATAAAATCGCGAACTGACATTTCCCTGACATTTCTCAGTGCCGGATGGTCGCGGCGGAGAAGTCCGCTCGCACGGCACTTGAACTTGAGTTTTCTCATTTAAGAAATCTGAGTGGTGGTTGCATCAGCAGCAACCCCCCACTAAGGGTACCGACTTGCCGCGCTTTTTTCAGAGCTTTGTCTCAATATCATATAAATAGGGATGCAGCCCGCGACTCCGGGCAGTTCGAACTCGAGAGTAGAGATCAGGGCTAGTGTAGCCAGAACGGTTCCGTGTCGCAATTGTAGCGACCGAGTTCCCCTGAGCTACTAGTTCGCGCTAATCCAAACAAGTCACTCCAATTCCAATCTTAATTCTAATTCGAATTCAAACTCTAACTCAAATCCTAAATCGAGACACATCCTAATTCCAATTCTAATTCTAATTCTAAGTCTAACTCTAAATCCACCGTTATTTTTACTGTAAGCTTAATTTCAATGTAATCGTAGTTTAAATTGTGCTTTATATCGTAGTAATAAAAGCGTAGTCTATTCACAAATGCTTTTCGCTTAATTACCACGCTTAACCTCCTCCGCTTCCATGCATGCAACACCGCGACGCGAGTGTAGTGCATAAATAGAAGCATCACGATCGAGGCCCGAGGACAGCCGGACAGCCGGGAAGAACGAGGACGATCATCACCTGACCAGAGCGGCCACCAAGGCATAAGCAACCGTTCCAACAGCAACCGCCATACTAAAGCTAAGTCGCAACGTCCAACAAAGCATGTCACATAACGCGTATCCAAGCCCCTGGAACGATTCCGACGCCACCATACTCGCGCTCTCGCGACACCCCTTCTAAAGTTATAGAACTCCCCTCACTAGGCCATCGGTCGCGGAAAATCGGGCCCGTCCGCCGGTAAATCCGGCCACGCGATCCGCTCCTGGGCTGTGGAGCCCCCGAAGCTTAGGCTTCGAAACAGCCAGTTTCGCCGAAACGCGCGTATTCCGCTCAACGGCGACCGCGCTCGGTCGGAACGTAACATAATTCTGGTGACAGCGGTGGGATAGATCGCTCCGATAATGGAAACCCGGAACTCCGCGAAGACCATGGCCAAAACGGCCCTTACCGAAGAAGAATTAGATGCAGTACGGTTAGCACAAGATAAACATGAAAAACGATTAAGAGACGAAGTCGCCGCAATAGACCGCGAGAGAATGCAGTTGGAAAAAGAACGTAGAGCACTCGAACGCAATAAAGAAGCAGATTCGACTCTTGCATCCGACGTAAGAAATATGTTCGCGGCGCTAAAGAATGAGATAATGCGCGAGATTAATTCACTCAGGCACGAGGTCGAAAATAGACGTCCAGAAGCGCACAGACCGAGCTTACCTCCAGGGCAGCCATTTTTTGATTCCAACGATCGGCATTCCTCATTTAACGAACCCGCATCTGACGCGCATACAACGCACGTGCCCAAGATATCTCTTCGCGAAGCGACCGAGGGTGTAACACATTTTGACAGTTACAACGTAAACTCTTTCAAAATTCGCGCGCGCATGCCGACGTGCCCGCGATATTGTACCGCTAAATTACGAAAAATCACTAACGAGATTGTTAATAAACAAACTTCGTGGTCGTGCATATTCCGCGGTGGAAGACGAACCCTGCGATACAGTAACTCAGTTAATCGATCTTTTAAACGGAGCGTTCGGGTCCGCTAATACTATAGCCCAGTACCGCGGAGAACTGAGTACGGTTTATCTTAAAGCCAACGAACACATCTTAGATTATTTTAGTCGCGTAAAAGAGCTTAGGGCAGCCATCCTCGATTCGGAGCGTCGAGCTCACGGTATACTGAGTCCTCAGGTCATTGCAGAAATCGATGAGCTAACAGCTAGATCTTTCTGCGCGGGGCTACCATTACGATTCCGTTTGCAACTCGAACCCGAAAAACAGCTCCGTCCTTTCGAAGCATTTGCCGCTGTTAAAACAATTGCAAAAAGAGATGAATTAGAAATGCAAAGATATGAGAGTTCACGTAAGTTGGAGCGCGGTACAGAAAGGCTTCCCACCCTCGACCTAGCGCCGACATCCGTACGTCCGTATAGTCGCGATTATCCGCCGGGCAAGCAACCGAGCAGCCCGCCACGAGACAACTGGCGACCGGAAAGCGCCCGGTACTACGATCCGCGCCGTAACGAGACATACGATTCTCGCCGCCGCGATACCCATGACTCGAGTCGTAACGACAGTTATCGATATAATAGAGGGGCTCGAGCAGCCGGAGACAATAACGCCTCTAGAAATTACAACAGTTCGCCCGGAAAATGGTGTCGATATTGTAAATACTCCGGGCACGAAATCGAAGAATGCCGAAAACGAGAGTATAATAACTCTCAGGCGAGGCAGGGAAACGAGAACAGCCCCTCGAGGCGGGCGGACGCTCCTCGAGACGGGCCTCCCCACCCTCGCTCGCGTCCAGTCAATCCTATCGAAACGACAGCGGTCGAAACGCCCAAGTCGCAGTCCTAAATCCTTCAGACTTTTCTCATGCCCCCACCATCGCTGTGAAAGCGGTCGGCCTACTACAAGAGACAAATTTCATGGTGGACACCGGGGCCGCACCAAATCTCGTAAAAGAAAGAAGCATTCATCCCGAGACACCCGTGTGTCGGAGTGACACGTTACGCCTTAGCGGCATAAACGACGGGCAGGTAGAAACACTCGGGTCCACTTACATAAATTTCATGGGTTACCCCGTGTACATTCACGTAGTTCCAAATAATTTTCCGATCGTGCAGGAAGGTATCCTAGGATCGGATTTCCTCCGTGACTCCGCGAGTATAGATTTTGTTAAACGAGTCGTCCAATGGCGAGGAACCGAGATTCCTTTCGCTCATCGTGAAACGGTCGTTATACCGAGCCGATCGAGAGCTACCTTTTATCTTAGGATAAAGAACCCAGAGGTAGCCGTCGGATACGTACCGCGACTTAGTGTCTGTGAGGGCGTATATCTCGGTGACGCCGTCGTTACAAATAGAGACGGAAAAGCTTACATCCAAGTAGTGAATTCGAGCGATACAGATCGCGAATTAATTGTGCCTACAATCGAATTACAAGAACTTGACTTTATCTCTCAAAGTCCCCCCGTTAGCGGCGCGGGAAATGTCATAAGTCAAGCCGATTCTAGCTCTCGAAATCCCCCCGTTAGCGGCGCGGGAAATGTCATAAGTCAAGCCGATTCTAGTTCTCGAAATCCCCTCGTTAGCGGCGCGGGAAAGGTTCTAGGATCATTTGTTTCTAGTTCTCAAAACTCCATTAGTGGCACGAAAAACATTCTAAATCAAATCAATTCTAGTTCTCGAAATCCCCCCGTTAGCGGCGCGGGAAGTATTCTAAATCCAATCAAAGTAAAAGATAATCCTGCCCCAGGGCATCGTGTAGCTTCTATATCAACGGTAGACGCCTCCGACGGCGACCGTATTGAAAGAATTAAAAAATTACTTCGACTCGAGCATCTAAATCGTGAAGAATCGGAACACGTGAATGAAATTATAGAGAAGCATAGCGACCTATTCCAACTCCCGGAAGACAAGCTCGGTTGTACGAGCGTAACATCACATAAGATCACCACTTCCGACGAAATTCCAATCCATACGAAGCAATATCGCTTTCCCCCCATCCATAAGGAGGAGATAAACACACAAGTTCAAACCCTCCTAGAGAACGGAGTTATTTCCCCCTCCGATTCGCCTTATAACTCTCCTTTGTGGGTTGTGCCGAAAAAGGCCGACTCTCAAGGAAATAAAATATGGCGCATGGTAATAGACTACCGCGCTCTAAACGAAAAAACGGTCGGTGACGCATACCCCCTGCCGAACATCACGGAAATTTTAGATCAGTTAGGCAGCGCGAAATACCTTAGCGTGTTCGATTTAGTGTCAGGTTTTCATCAAATACCAATGCATGAAGCAGACGCGCAGAAGACGGCTTTCTCCACGCCTTACGGACACTATCAATTTAATCGCATGCCGTTCGGGCTGAAAAACGCCCCTGTGACGTTTCAACGCCTCATGGATCAGGTGTTATCGGGCCTACAAGGCACGGAGTTATTTGTATACCTCGACGATATAGTTTTATATGCCAGCTCATTGCGTGAGCATATTATTAAGTTTAGCAATTTAGCCGACAGACTCAGGAAAGCAAATCTGAAACACCAACCAGACAAGTGCGAGTTACTGAAAAAAGAAGTCGTATACTTAGGTCATGTAATAAGCGCGGAAGGGGTAAAACCTGACCTACAAAAGGTCCAGGCCGTAGAGAAATTTCCCCGCCCTATAAGCGCTAAAAACATCAAACAATTCTTAGGGCTAGCGGGATATTATCGCCGGTTCATACCGGATTTTTCAAAGACCGCAAAGCCGTTGACAACCCTATTAAAGAAAGATAAAGCATTTGTTTGGTCAGGAGCGCAGGAGGAGGCCTTCACGCAATTACGTCAAGCATTATGTTCGAAACCGATAATACAGTATCCAGATTTCACGCAACCTTTTGTTGTGACAACCGATGCTTCGGGTTACGCTATTGGCGGCGTGCTGAGTCAAGGCACTATAGGGAAAGATTTACCAATCGCTTATACATCACGTCTACTGAACACCGCCGAAAGTAATTACTCTACGATAGAAAAGGAACTTTTGGCTATCGTTTATTGTGTCAATTACTTTAGACCATATCTCTACGGGCGAAAGTTTACCCTTGTCACCGACAATAAACCTCTGGTTTGGTTACATTCAGTAAAGGATCCCACATCACGACTCGTTCGATGGCGTTTAAAATTAGCCGAGTATGA
Organism: Solenopsis invicta; assembly: GCF_016802725.1. Classification (NCBI taxonomy): domain Eukaryota; kingdom Metazoa; phylum Arthropoda; class Insecta; order Hymenoptera; family Formicidae; genus Solenopsis; species Solenopsis invicta. The sequence continues at coordinate 13,194,154 of NC_052676.1, read as the reverse complement.
TTACGAAGTTGTATACAAAGCTGGAAAAGCAAATGCAAACGCAGACGCTCTATCTAGAAACCCTGTTTTCCACGGAATCTTCCCCTTATCCCGAGATAAACGAAACACGACACCGCTTCGTCGGTCCGAACGCATTAAAAACCGACAGCCGGCTGCAATAAAACCGTCACAAAACTTAAACACTGACCTGACGCGCCCACTTGAGCCAAATGCGACCGAGAAATCGCGCCCCTAAAGTCGTAAAATTTGATCTTCCCTCAGAAATAGAATCACTATCCGACAGCGAAAGTGACTCTGAATCAGACGAACCCCTCTCAGACCCTGCAAACGAACTCCCACTTCCAAACGAAGCTCAAATAATTGACGTACGCGACAATCTACAGACTCGTAACGATAATATCGTGATCTTTACAACGCTCAATGGCGATCTGTGCGATATCGGAGCGCGTATTCTACGGGAATCAAATCAATTACCGCGGATAGAAGGAACTACGGTAGGCCGCGCAAAGGTCATTAATTTAGGGAAGAAAAATTTAATCGCACTCATAATTGAAGAACGCGTCTCTGCCACTTTACAGTTAGAGACATTAAAAGAAGTGATAGGCTCACTTCGTGACGTAGTCAACGAGCTCCAGCTCAAGACAGTATCACTGGCTAGAGGTCCCGTTATCGACATCACCCGGAATACAGTTCGCACCCTCCTGACGCGAGAATTTAGAGACTCTCCGGTCAAAATCATAATTTGTTCTAACGAAATAAAGATTCCTTTGGAACAAGACCGCGCGGACATCATCAAAGAAAATCATTGCTCCACGATATGTGGCCATAAAGGAGTCACTAAAACTCTAAATAGAATTACTACTGTGTCCAAAAAGTAAGGTGACATTGCATTTTAAATCTCCCGCGCGCACGGATTTGGAGGAATAAAATTTTTTTTAGGTTGGTAGGACTGTCTTTGACATCCAAGAGAAGTAACACGTCAAAATATCCATTAGTGTTTGAGATACGCATTGTTTTGTGAGCTGCTAAAAGTGAATTTCTCGTTTCTTGCCATGTCTACATTGGTTGAGCAAAGAATTTGCATTAAATTTTGTTTGCGGAATCAAATTTCTGCTGCAGAATCGTTGCGGATGCTGCAGAATGCCTTTAGCGATAAGGTTATGTCGAAAAAAAATGTATACAAGTGGTACAAAGACTTCCATGAAGGTCGAGAACGTGTTGAAGACGAGGAGCGTTCTGGGCGACCATCAACCGCAACCGACGAAGCTCACGTCCAAAAAATTAAAGATTTGGTGTTGGAAAACCGTCGTTTAACCATGAGAGACATTTCTGATGAGATTGGCATATCAAAAGGCTCGGTCAATTCCATTTTGAAGGATGTGTTGGCTCTCAAACGCGTCAAATCTCGACTGGTACCAAAATCATTGAATTTTTTGGAAAAAAGGCGCCGCGTTGAAGTGTGTGAAGCAATGCTTTCCGACTACATTGACAAGACAAAACGCATTATCACTGGAGATGAGACTTGGATCTACGCTTACGATCCCGAAACAACCGACCAATCGAGTGAATATCGTGCCAAAGGTGAGCCGAGACCGAAAAAACCACGTCAAAGTCGCTCAAAAATCAAGGTTATGCTGACTGTTTTTTTCGATTATCGTGGTGTTGTGCATTACGAGTTCCTTCCGCCGGGCCAAACAGTCAATAAGGAATATTATTTGAACGTTATGCGTCGTTTGCGTAACGCTATCCGACAGAAGAGGCCGGAATTGTGGCGAAACAACACTTGGTTTTTGCACCACGATAATGCACCGTCACACACTGCGCTGATTATTCGTGATTTTTTAACCAAAAACTCGACTAATATCGTTCCACAACCACCGTATTCACCTGATTTGGCTCCATGCGACTTCTGGCTATTCAGCAAACTCAAGCGGCCGCTCCGGGGACACCGTTTCGAGTCGATAGAAGAGATTCAAGCCGCTGCGAAGAAGGAGCTAAAGGCCATTCCTGAAATCGATTATTACAACTGTTTCGAAGATTGGAAAATCCGTTGGAATAAGTGTATTATATCAGGGGGGGATTACTTTGAAGGGGACGAAATTGATTTGCAAGAATAAATAAAGAATTTTCGAAATAAATGCAATGTCACCTTACTTTTTGGACACAGTAGTAAATACAAATACCATTGGTCTAAAATAAAAGAGGATGTACAAAATTTTATTCGCAACTGTTGCGATTGTCAATTAAAGAAATTAGTACGTTTAAAAACCAGACAACCAATGACTCTAACAGACACTCCCAACAGCGCGTTCGAGAAAATATCTATGGATATTATGGGTCCTCTACCCATGACCGAAGATGGGTACAGTTATATCCTCACCATTCAAGACCTTTTGTCCAAATACTCCCTCGCTATTCCATTAAGGCGTACTACCGCCTTAGACATAGCTGAAGCGTTTGTAAACGAATTTATTTGTACGTTTGGTGCTCCTAAAGCGGTTCTCACTGACCAGGGTAGAAACTTTGTAAGCAGCCTCATGAAAAATGTGGCACGAAAATTTAAAATCAAACAATGCAGAACCACTGCATATAGGCCGCAATCGAACGGCTCTGTGGAGAGATCCCACCATGTTTTGTGTGAATATTTGAAACAATTTGTCGAAAAGGATAATTGGAATGAGTATCTCAGGCTAGCGTGATTTTCTTATAATACCAGCGTGCACGAAGGTACCTGGTACACGCCACACGAGCTCGTTTTCGGGAAAGTCGCCGAAACTCCGTCAAGCGACCCTCCATTAGACATGGAAAAAAATGAAACTTATTCCCAATACCTAAGCGATCTATTCAATAAAATTCGCGACGTTCAGAATATAGCACGCGAAAATTTAATTAATTCTAAATTAAGATCCAAACACTACTATGACCGAAAAATGCGACCGCAAAACTTTAATATAGGTGACTTCGTGTACATGCTGAGGGAACCTTTGAAAAATAAGCTATCTAGCCAATATATGGGACCTTATAAAATAATTGAAGTATTAGAAAACAAAAACGTTAAGTTAGAAATAAAAGGAGATAAAACGCGTACGGTTCACACCGATAAACTTAAGTTAGCCGTAGGAAACATCCCCACTCCTCCTTAGGTATAGCGACGCCATGCCAGATGTTTCCGCCGGACCCGACCCTCGGACCCGACTCAGGCAAAGGATCGTCGGCAGTAAAGAAACGACCAGCGTACACAAAGACGCAGCATGGATCCATATCCCATCTTTATTCTTTCGACATTACCGTTAATTGTAAACGGACTCGTCGGATACGATTGCAGCGGTGAAGGACTCAACATCACGATCCTTTCATTACTGGACATCGGAACATGTGAGGTGGATGATCTCGAACCTGTTAACACGGAAGTGTACATGCAGTTACTACAGTTGTCCGACTTTGATCGAATCTCTGTGACTCAGTGCCTAGTTAAAATAGATCGAACGGTGTACCATTGCGGGATGCATTCTCATATATCCGTCGTTAAAGACAGACGCAAAGAATACCTACGAGAATTAGGAGCCGACGGATGCCGCCGCCTTCACGAGTCAGGCTCTTTAACTCTCGGCTCAGCTGTCATTGACCGGCTGCAACCAAACACCACACACTGGCGCAGTGTCACGTTGGCTGGACGAGCTGGTACGGACGCAACTTGCGAGGGCGCACCATATTCCGATGGCTATGGAGAGTGGGAACGGGTAATCGTCCAAGCATCTGTGAAAATCCCCGTCCTCCGTACCTTCGAAGCGTCCGTTAAGAAATCCTCGAAGGAGATCATATTACCCTCTGGCACGCGATGTTCTACAGCCAGACGGATGTGCAAGGACACCGACGGATCGGAGACGTACTGGAGCATTGCCGCCACAGACAGCTGCTGATTCGATCATTATGACGTCATCTATGAAGGTTTGGCAAATAGGCTCTCCCCGAAGCCGAATCAAACGTCACCGATAATTTACACCGTCACCACACGTGAGACGACCTTCGCACTAACCAAGCTGGAAGGAAGGGAAATCAATGTATGCGGTTATAAATTGTACCCAACGGAACATCCCAGGCTGTTGATCTTGGAAACACAAAAAGGCCACACTTTCAAAACCCGATCGAAAATAGCGTTAAACGATCTGGACATATTCGCCTACGTAAATTCAAAGTTCCTTTACGTAGAGAAGCATATGAAGACACAACTCACACAACTATACCGCGACATAATGGAACAGAAATGCGCATTAGAAACACAACTCCTTCAGAACGCACTCTCATTGACTAGCATTGCACCGGACGAAATGGCTTTTCGCATTATGAAGACTCCAGGCTATACGGCAATCACCAGTGGAGAAGTCATTCATCTAATCAAGTGCGTCCCCGTCGAATGCAAAATAAGGCACACGGAAAACTGTTTCAATGAACTTCCGGTCACTTACCGAAATACCTCTTATTTCGTGATACCCCGTTCCCGAATCCTAACAAGGAAGGGAACACAGCGGGATTGCAACAACCTTATTCCAAGTATGTATAAGATACAGGATACATGGTATCGCATAGACAATAGGCCGACCGAAATACTGGCACCACCCATCATTCAACCATTGACAAAGCCAAAGTGGAAATATATCAGCCCGGACTACCTAGCTACGAGCGGCATATACACACCAGAAGACTTCGACCGCCTAAGGGATCACATTATGTTTCCTGTCGAACGACCGTACACTCTGAATACCATCGCACGAGGCGCAATGGGGCAGACTATTGAACACGGGAGTATTTCAATGATGGGATTGCTCGACGAACAAACCCTGAACCACATTGCAGAGAATACAGGCAAGCGGATATGGATTGGATTCATAACTTTTGGTTCAGCAAGTGCAGGAGTGCTTGCTATCTTCGTTATCGCCCGCCTAGCAAAACTAGTAATTGATACAATGATACACGGATATGCCTTGCATTCTGTCTACGGATGGAGTATACATCTGTTAGGCGCAATTTGGAGCTCGGTCACCAACATCCTATTACATCTTGGCAACCCGAGATCAAAGCCTCCGACGCAGGAATATATCTTTGTCAATGCAGAGTCAGCAGCTGCACTTCAAGGAACCAACCTCCCTGGATCGACTAATTCTCCTACTGCACCAGCCCTTGAGACACGCCCAGATCAAGAGAACAAAGACGTCAACAACGAGACATCATATGGCGAATTGCGTAAATACCTCAACAGAGTAAAAAATTCCCCTTGAAAAAAAATTGTATTAATCATCCCAAAATTGTTTGTAATTAAGTTAATTTTTTATCTCTAAATCCTTTCTAGCATTTGATCCTAAGAATGAGCGTCCCTCAGCATAATAAATTTTCTTTAATTGTTATTCGAACACTCAGCGTTAGTTCTAGTTACTTGTAAGAAAAATGTTGAACTAGCATTCAACATTTTTCTTTCCCCAAGAGGGGGGGGTGTCACGTCCGCGACGTTGCGAGTATAAATTTTTTCGACACCGGTATAAAACAGACGGGCAAGCCGGCATTCGCTCACAAATCTAACTGTCAGGTCGCATCCTGTTCTTAACATTTTCCAGCGCCGAATAGTCGCGGCAGAATGATCTGCACGCACGGCCAGTAAGCCATAAAATCATAGACTAATGTCTATTTAACATTTCCCAGCGCCAGATAGTCGCGGCAGAGCGATCTGCACGCACGGCCAGTAAGTCGTAAAATCATATTTAACATTTTCCAATGACGGAAAGTTGCTAGAGGAAAACTGCGCCTACGACACTCGAAAAGTAATAAAATCTCAATCCAACATTTTCCAGCGCCGGATGGTCGCGGCGGAGAAGTCCGCTCGCACGGCACTTGAAAGACACCGCGACAGAGAAATCTGTCGCGCGACCGTTAAAGTCATAAAATCGCGAACTGACATTTCCCTGACATTTCTCAGTGCCGGATGGTCGCGGCGGAGAAGTCCGCTCGCACGGCACTTGAACTTGAGTTTTCTCATTTAAGAAATCTGAGTGGTGGTTGCATCAGCAGCAACCCCCCACTAAGGGTACCGACTTGCCGCGCTTTTTTCAGAGCTTTGTCTCAATATCATATAAATAGGGATGCAGCCCGCGACTCCGGGCAGTTCGAACTCGAGAGTAGAGATCAGGGCTAGTGTAGCCAGGACGGTTCCGTGTCGCAACTGTAGCGACCGAGTTCCCCTGAGCTACTAGTTCGCGCTAATCCAAACAAGTCACTCCAATTCCAATCTTAATTCTAATTCGAATTCAAACTCTAACTCAAATCCTAAATCGAGACACATCCTAATTCCAATTCTAATTCTAATTCTAAGTCTAACTCTAAATCCACCGTTATTTTTACTGTAAGCTTAATTTCAATGTAATCGTAGTTTAAATTGTGCTTTATATCGTAGTAATAAAAGCGTAGTCTATTCACAAATGCTTTTCGCTTAATTACCACGCTTAACCTCCTCCGCTTCCATGCATGCAACACCGCGACGCGAGTGTAGTGCATAAATAGAAGCATCACGATCGAGGCCCGTGGACAGCCGGACAGCCGGAAAGAACGAGGACGATCATCACCTGACCAGAGCGGCCACCAAGGCATAAGCAACCGTTCCAACAGCAACCGCCATACTAAAGCTAAGTCGCAACGTCCAACAAAGCATGTCACATAACGCGTATCCCAGCCCCTGGAACGATTCCGACGCCACCATACTCGCGCTCTCGCGGCACCCCTTCTAAAGTTATAGAACTCCCCTCACTAGGCCATCGGTCGCGGAAAATCGGGCCCGTCCGCCGGTAAATCCGGCCACGCGATCCGCTCCTGGGCTGTGGAGCCCCCGAAGCTTAGGCTTCGAAACAGCCAGTTTCGCCGAAACGCGCGTATTCCGCTCAACGGCGACCGCGCTCGGTCGGGACGTAACAATATATTCCATTGAAACTTATTAAAATTGAATACATCCATTTGGGTTAAAATAGAAAGATGTTTCAATGGAAATACGAACATAAGTACTACTTGAATTTTGTTTTAGATAAACTTAATAATATAACCACTTGGATTAGACCGCTTTTGTACTGGGTTAGCATAAAAAAATTTTTCTATTAAAATACAAAAATATTACCACTTGGGTTTTAAAGAAAGAAAAATAAAGATTTAAGGTGCCTTTATTATACAACAGTTATTTCAAAATAATATATGCTCTTTATAATTGGCGCAATTTAAAGATTTCACACATTTTTTTGAATACATACCACTTAGATTAGAATAGGAAAATTTTTCAATAAAAATACAAAGTACATTGTAATATTTCGATTTTGTAGAATTAGCAGACTTAATTTTGCAGATTTAAAGTTAAACGTTATTACCACATGGGGTAACATAAAAAATTTTTTCTTTTAAAATACAAAAACACTTGAGTTTTGAAGAAAAATTAAAGATAAGCTGCGCGCACACACATATTTTGGCGCCTGTTTTTACCTTTTTTTTGAAAATATTATATTATCACATAATCCCAATGAGTAAAACAATATTTCTATATTTTAAAAAACAGTTTTTGCAAAAAATTCCACTCTTAGAAATTTTTTTCGGAAATTCCGAAGCGGTCACCCATCCAAGTCGCGACCAATATTTTAGAAAATATTTTAACAATATTTTTGATAAAGATTTTTATAATCTTTTTCCGTCATATATATAAAATATGTATAAAATATTTTTATAATATTTATAAAAAATATTTTTGATAAATATTTATTAACATTTATCATAAATATTGTGTGCTACCTGACTATGACGCTAAGCGTCTTGACCCTCCCCACCACAAGGAAAATTCGGTGGCCATCTGTTCAACGGCCGGGTTAGCAACAGCCACGCCTTTGTGGCTGTTGCTAACCCGGCCGTCCCGGCCATTAATACGACCAAATGTATGTAAGTGAAAGAGAGAACCACAGAACATAGAGATGTATGTTAAATTTTGGGATAGGCAATGCCTGCTTTGAAAGTGGCGTCTTCGCCAGTATATTATAATTAACTCTTCATCTATTAATAAATCTGCCTAAAAAACATTAAAAATGTAAAAGAAAGCGCCAAGTATATTTTTGTTACAATATAAAACCAAACCAAACCAACCAAACTGCAATGAATAAAATCAAATAGTAAAAACCTTTTGACATTACAACACAGCGAGTCACGCAAGTTTAGTTTCACGTTAGCACGAAAGTTGCACTCGGTCGGCGACGTAGGTGCAAGCGAGCGCGCGACGTCTTTTACGCACTCCGCGGGAGCGCGATGCCACCAACGAATTGCCTTGAGTGCACTCTTCAGAGGATAAATTCGGGCGTTCGCGATATACGGCCGCACCGGAGAATTTTTTAAGTCGAACTGACTTATTTCGGCGTTCCGAGCGCGCATAGGGGGTCTATCTATATGATTGTGCTGGCCTGCGGCCGCCATTACCGCCGTGTACAGGGATTCACCGAATGGCAACTGTACATACGGAAGAGAATTAAGCGAGTGTTTGTGCGGTGGTTTGTTCACGCAATCTTTTCTTCATTGGAACTAGTAAGGCAATTTTAATGTTAACATAATGTACGCATACATAAAATTTATGGATAGCAAGACAGGAATAGTGCGGACAGAAAACATAAAAAAGTTCGACTGCAAGAACTTTCAACACAACAAAATATACAAGATACTTTGGAAAGATGGCACGTACTACGAAGGTTTAATTTTCCTTTTAGATGGTAAGATATATTCACGTAGTATAAATAAAATATAAAAATCTTTTTAATGTGTATGCAGTGTGCACATGGTCACATTAAAACTAGCCGGCCGTCATACACAAATTGACATATTTAAAGTAAAGATGTGTTTAATATAAATATATAAATGGGTTATTTTAGAAAATATATTAAAAAATACTATATTCAATATATTTTGAAGTAAACCTACATTGTGAAAAATTATGTCTTAGTTAATGATATTCATTATATTTTTTATTAGAAGCAAAGAAAAAATTAAAGAAAAATACAATTCATCCCGGATCAAATGTCCATCGAGAAAAGTCTGCATATCAGCGGACGAATCAACTACACAAGAAAAAAATAATAAGTGCGATTCTGATAATAAGTTAACATCAATGCCGTTAGTAAGTATCTTTTATTACTTTATCTATTATTCATATAAATAGAACATTCAATTAACTTGTAGTATGTAATGCAATAACTAATATTATAATTTATTTAATACAAAAACGCGTGCGCACGTGTTAGCATACTGAATAATATTATTTATTAAAGATATTAATGTCATTAATTGGAACACACACACACACACGCATCATTAATAATGATTGAATTCTAGGATACTTACAACAATTTTCCTACTATCTTACAAAAGAAATTGAGTTCAATAAACAATGGTTTGATGTCATCAGCACCTCTGAATTGGTCAAATAACGAAGTAAGTGTAATTAATAAATTTTTTAAATCAATTTTTAAATATTGTTATTTCTCGACTTACTTTCTCCTATTTAGACATAGCTGTCAGGTGTGAATAATTAATGTACATACGTATATTGTAAGTCGTTGAACCATCTTCTTTCGGACATTGGTTATAAATAATTTTCTGAAACGCTGAATTAATATGAAGAGGATGTATTTCTTATAGAAATTCATTTTATTTGTTTTATATTTTATATGATTTTGGTGTAAATATATCTATATGGAGTGATAAATTACAGATAAACAAAGAACCTTAAAAAAAAACTGAATGGCAAAATGAGAAAGAAAACGACAACAGTATAAAGTCGAAAAATATTGAAATTGATGTAAGTTTATTTTGAAATATATTTATATATATGTACATATCCAGGATTTTAGAATTGCGAATTTTATTATTAATTTTAATTAAAATTTATGTTCTAATTGGATGGTTTAATCGTTTTATTGAGTAAAACAATTAAAATATTGTTACTTGAAAGATTTATGTACGTTCCAAATTCCAAATACATATTTAAGAGTTATAAACTTACATATATATAATTATACAAATATATTTATATATTTATTAATATAATCAAATACAATTACATGCTCTTATTATAAACATGTATATAAATGTACGAATAGATGTTTATAATCTTTGCTGTATTTTTGTGACAAAACATGATAATAATTTATACTTATATTATAGCTTAGACAGTCAAAGAAAAGCGTATTAAAAAAAGAAAATGAAAAATTCAAAATGATAATTGCAAAGCAAAATGCTACGATTAAGGAACTACAGAGCAGAAATGAGGCTCTACAGATACGCGTTATAAATAGTATGTCTGAAATTAAAGGTATGAGGCATATTATGGCATTGATAAAATTATATATGAAGTTATATTTCACAGTCTAATATTCCATTTAACATTTTTCAATGTTGTTATCTATCATTTTGCGTTCGTAGATTTAATTAATGAATTCCGAGATACTAATAATCGACCTGCTGATGTTCACAATAATAACTTTAATGTCGACATTCCCATTGTAGGGCAGAAATGTGCTACAAACAACATTGTAAGTTGATAAATTTGTGGAAGTAGAGAATATCAAGTTTACAAATTCTCCTAATTTTTTATTATAAAAATAACATATATTAAATAAACATGTAAATTATATTTTGTTTAGATTCACGCTGGACATAATATCTGGTTACCTTGCCAAATATATGACAGCATTGTTTGTATTAGTAAGAGACTGCCTCAATTTGTCAAAAATGCTGCGAAGGCCATCTTCGGAACCCCTACATTGAAAAATAGTATTTTTACCGGCAAAGTGTCGAATCGGTTCCGTAAAATGTACCCCGAAAAAGCTGCTCGACCTTCCCTTGATGGGACAAAATTTTTTGCATTAAAATGTATGTGCATATTTTTGTATTTTATTTATATATACTTTAAATTTCTAATTAAAAAAATTTTTTATTGTTACATTTTTTTAAAGCACTATTTAAATATTGGATGAAAACGAAAGATTACAATGAAGCTGTAATTGATTTCCAATTATCGCAAACAGGACTGTATGTGGGCCAACAAATAAACGAACTTAATCGAGAATCCCGTAAGAGAAATAATAATGGAGAAATCCTTCAAGTTATCAATAACGAAATGCTTGAAGTTAACAATAACGAAAATGAACGTAAGCAAATAATATATTTTATTTAATATATTTTTACTAAAAAAATAAAATGATTATAAGAAATATAAAAGTGGTTAAAATTTATATATATATATATCAAACAAGAAAAGTTTTCTCTGAAATAAATGTCATAAATAATCATGATTACTAATGTTATTTTTATAATTCCAGAAAATGTATTAGGTGATGAAGATGGAATGAATAACAACGTTGATAATATTAACATAAATAATATTGACATTCAAATAGATGGCGTCGTATTAATTGATCAAGAAAAAGAAAACTAACTCCAAAAATAAAATTTTTCAATTGTAAGTTAATGTTTAGATTTAGATTTTCGATGCTTTTATTTTGTTTTATTTTAATTATATTAGAGATATATTTTTTTAAATGTAAGTTAATGTTGAAATTTACATTATTAGCGTTTAAGTTTTATACCAAAATATTTTGAGAAATCTTTATTTTGAAAATATGTTGAAGTGTCTTTTTTATTTTGTCATTTTTTTTTTTTTTTTGGTTATAGTAATAAAGAATTATAGTAACAAAGATAAATGTTCTTGTATATGTTATTGTAATCAAAACAATTATGTTTATAAATAATTATACACGCGTACGCATTATCGTCCATATTCTCTCTTTCTCTCTCTCTCTCTCTCTCTCTCTCTCTCTCTCTCTCTCTCTCTCTCTCTCCGCTGTCTGCCCTGCTCCTCCGGAGTCCGATTCTGACTCCATCCTCTCCGCTCTGCTCTCCAAGATGTCGCGTATCGAGACACAGCTGCGGGACCTCTCCACAATCAAGACGCAACTGCTGGATCTCTCGACTATTAAGCCGCAACTTGCTGCCCTCGACGCGCGACTCTCCGCTACGTCGGACACTCTCACTGCGTCCATCCTCGATCTCAGGACGCAGCAGGATGCTCTAGGTAGGCGCATGGATGCCCTCGAGATGCGCGGTCCGTCCGGCGACCAACGGGAGTTCGAGGGGATCGAGGCAAGGCTGGAGACTCTTGAGCGGGCCAAGCTGAGCTCGGAACTTATCATCTTCGGTGCCAGGGAGCCACCTTCTGAAGCCCTCCGCGAGACTGTTTCGAGCATTGCTGCTGCCATTGGTGTGGAGGTCGCCCCTGGCGATATAACTTCGTGCTTTCGCATCCCTGCCAAGGGTGGACGACCTCGCCCTATCATCGTCAAGCTGACCACCTGCGACGCTCGGAACCAGTGGATCGCCGGGAAGAGAGCTAAGGGGATGCTGGATGGATCCGACGTTCCCGGTCTTCCGCCTGGTATCATCGACATCAACGAGCGGCTTTCTCCTCGCGCCCGTGAGGTCCTTGGCGAGGCGCGGCGCGCTGTCAGGGAGGGACGCCTGCATCGCTCGTGGGTGAGAAATGGGCTCATCCTTGTCCGGCGTCACTCTAACACCCCCCCTATCCGCATCCGCGACCGTGCGCACTTGCAATCGCTGATTTCGGGGGCGCCGGTGCCCTCTTCGGGCGGGGTTGATGTCGGGCCGTCTCCGAGCGGTGCACGCTCCTCCTCTGCGCCTGCGAGCGCCGCCGGTCTTTCGCGGCCTCCCCTGGCTTCACGATCGACCCCCGCGCCGCCGGCTCCACTCGGTCCCCTCCCACGGGGTGCCCCTCCTAACATTAACTCCGACGCGGCTGCCTCGGCTAGGGTCCTGCGGTCCAGAAAGGACTGACGGTCTGCCCAGGTCGCCCGTCTGCCTCCGGAGTACCTGCGTCTCTGCCACGTGAACTGCCAATCGCTCCTCCCCCATTTCTCTGAATTCGCGGACTTTTTCCACCGGGAGACTTTCGATATTGTGGCTATGTCGGAGACTTGGCTTAAGCCTCATGTTCCCGACAACTTCGTCTCCCTTCCCGGCTATCGCGTCATTCGACGCGACCGCGAGGGGAAGGGGGGAGGGGGGATTGGCGTTTACGTGCACGGCGACATCGGCGCTTCTATCCTTGCAGCGTCCCCTGGTCCCTACAACTGCCAGCCTGAATACATGCTGCTTCGCGTCTCCCCAAAGGCTTCCCATCCTTTCCTTCTAGCCGTCATCTATCGACCTCCCAAAGTCGGTCATCTTTCCATCTTCCAAGCCGACTTTGAAAAATTCCTTCCCTCTTTCCGCAACGCAGTCATCATCGGAGACCTTAACATCGACACCAACCGTTCCACTCACGACACGGAATCTCTCTTGGATTTCTGCTCCACCAATCATCTTTTTTTCGTTCCCTTCGGCAACACTCACCATACCACCACCTCTCATACCAGAATCGACCACTGCCTCGTTAACAGCCTCTCTCTCGTAACGTCTCACCATCAACTTCCAGTTCCGTTCCTGTCCAACCACGACCTCATCGAGGTGTCACTCAACTTTCTCATCCATCGCCTCCCTCCTCGCCTTGTCACCATCCGCGATCACTCCAGGACCGACTTACAGACTCTCCACAGTCTCCTGCTATCTCCCAACTGGCTACGCATCCGTAATTTCTCCCATGTCGACGACATGGTTCTCGCTTTCTGTCAACTCCTTACCTCTGCTCGTGACGAACTCTTCCCGTTAAAATCGTTCATAGCGAGGAGACCTCCCGCCCCTTGGATAAATGACATCATCCGTGATCTCCTGCGAAGGCGGGACGTAGCTAGGAGAGCTTTCCTCCGCCTCCCCTCTCCCTCGAGGAGGGAAACCTTTCGAGTGCTCCGCAACCAAGCCAAGGCCGCTATTAAGTCTGCCAAAAATACTTACTTGACTAAAAGGCTTGGCTCGACCTCCAGCGCAGCACGATTATGGTCCGACTTGCGCTCTCTGGGCCTCGCTAGCGCTGGGACCCAGTGTCCGCATCTAAACGTCTCTCTAGAAATCCTGAACTCCTTCTTCTCCTTAGCTCACGTCGCCTCACCCGACCCCCCTATCCCGCCGCCAGGCTCTCTTCAAATCTCTCCCTCTAGCCCACCCTACTCTCCCTCTCCTCTTCCTTGCTCCTCTGTCTCTTCCTCGCCTCTAGCCGACCCTTCCACCTTTTACTTTCTTCATATTACACCCGACGCTCTGTTGCGTGCTCTGCGCCACAGCACCTCCAACTCTTCCGGACCCGACGACATCAATCGTCGCCTCATCTTAATGTGTCTTCCGTGCATCTTTACTTTCATCCTTGATATCTTTAACCGGTCCTTTACCACTTCCTCCTTTCCCTCCTCCTGGAAACTCTCTCACATTATTCCACTTCCCAAATCCAAGCATCCCTCCGAACCTTCCCATTTCCGCCCTATATCCTTGCTTTGCTTCCTGTCCAAAGTGCTCGAACGCGTTGCCTTCGAGCAACTTTCCTCCCACCTATCGACCTACAACCTTCTTGATCCTCTCCAAACCGGCTTCCGAAGGGGGCATAGCACACAAACGGCTCTACTGAAGCTGCTCGACGATGTGAGACTGGCCATCGACAAAAGGATGGTCACTTTGCTCGTCCTGTTCGACTTTACAAAGGCCTTCGATACGGTCTCTCACGAGCTCCTTCTTCGTAAGCTGTGCTCCTTCCGCCTGTCTCCCTCCGCCTGCCAATGGGTGCGGTCCTACCTTACGGGGCGTCACCAGCGTGTGCGTGGCCCGGACGGCTCCTTCTCGTCTTGGATGCCTGTTCTCGCCGGGGTCCCTCAGGGCTCGGTTCTCGGCCCCCTGCTCTTTTCACTCTTCATTAATGATCTCAGATCCGTCCTAAAACATTGCAACCACATCCTGTACGCGGACGACCTTCAAATTTACATTCACTTTCCACCTGCTGAAATTGACGCCGCTCTCGCTAAGGTCAGAGCGGACATTGCCGCAATCGAGTCATGGGCCCAGAACAACTTTCTCATCCTTAACGCTCGCAAAACCAAATCCATGCTCCTGGGGTCCTCTAAATTTATCAACAGCATCCCCTCCTCTCGTATCCAACTTCACCTCAACGGTGCACCAATTGAAATAACCGACAAGGTCACAAATCTCGGCATCTGTCTATCCAGCTCTCTCAGCTGGTCGGAACAAGTTCGCGGCACCTCGAGCCGCGTCAACGGTATCCTATGGCGGCTAAAAGCTTTCTCCGGCTGCCTCTCCTTGCGCCTCCGTACTCAGCTCGTCACGGCTCTCATCTTCCCCGTCTTTGACTACTGCGCGGCCCTCTTTACAGATTTAACGGGGCAACAAAAACTAAAGCTAAGACGCTTAATGAATTCATGCGTGCGGTTCATTTACAATCTTCGCAAGGATGAGCACATTTCGGGGTACTACGAGAAGTTGGGGTGGCTCAGCTCTGACGACAGGAGGGAGTATCTCACATGTTGCCTCCTATTCTCTATAATCCTTAATTCGTCTCCCCCCTATCTCTCAGAAAATTTCCGTCCTCTTCACCGCCCTCTCTCACACCTGCGCTCCTCCCCCTCCTCTTCCCTCGATCTTGCCATCCCCTTCTGCCGCACCTCCACCTACCAACGTTCCTTTCATTCGACCGCATGCTCTCTTTGGAACAATCTCCCTCCTGCCGTCAGGGAGACTGCCTCAACTAGCGCCTTTAGGCGCTCGCTCTTCGGCTATTTATTGAGCCGCGGTCGTGCTATAACCCCTCCCCCCCCGCCAGGCTCATAGCGCTCTTCAACTTCACTCACCACAAACATTACTATCACCGATATGTTATTTCATTTGTTTTGTTTTGTTTTGTACAGAATTATTGTATAGTTTAGTTATCCCAGTTATATCTACTTCTTCTTTGCAGCTTAGTATTCTCCTGCAATTTCGTTTGCTCTTAGTTTGTAAGTGATATTATTGTTACTCTCTACGTTTTTCTGTACTTCTGCGCGTCCTTAGAGGGCTTGCCCTAGGACAGAATAAATGCTTATTCATTCATTCATTCTCTCTCTTTCTCTCTCTCTCTCTCTCTCTCTCTCTCTCTTTCAATACATATATTATACGAGAGGATTCTTCTTTAAACAATTTGTATATTTTTTTGATAAAGTAATTGCTATACAACATATTTAAGAAACAATAGTGTTCAGTTAAAAATATTTTGTTTTCTTTGTATGTAAGGTATTTGTTAAAATGTGTATATGATCGTACAGTATGTGCATAATTGATCGTAAAATTTATTATAGTGTACTTAATGTGGAAAACAAATGTTTCTACATATGGTTCTCGATATATATTGTGTCGATTACACGCTTTACAGTAAATTTCCTTAAATAATATGTTATGTACAGTAAATACACTGTAATAAACTTTATGAACAATAGGCACATATTGGCCGCTATAAAGTATAATCCATAACAAAAACCCTACAAGAAAAATAAGAAAGCGTTTTAAATAAAAGAGAACATTCAACATTATTGGATCGCATAAATGTTATATGTTAATTACTATATTAAAAATTATATGCATTGTATAAGTAGAATCTTATATACATAATGCCTGTATAAAAAAACACATTTAGAACTGTATATATAACACGGTTTTTTTATAGTGCTCTATAGTATATTTCCATAAATATTTAATGCGTAAAAACATATTGAACATTATTGGTTCTTATATCCTGTATGTTCATAACCTTATTAAAAATTACAAAAGTCGTATAAGGAGAACTCTAATCTACATATGCAATACCCGTTTCAAAAAACACATTCAGAACTATACACGGTTTATCTATAGTGCTCTATAGTATATTTCCATAAGTATTTTTTATAGTGCTCTATAGTATATGTCCATAAATATTTAATGTGAAAAAACATATTGAACATCATTCGTTCTTATATCCTGTATATTCATTACCTTATCAAAAACTATAAAATTATAAGGAAAACCTCATTCCGTATATGCAATACCCGTTTCAAAAAACACATTCAGAACTATAGACGTTTTTTCTATAGTGTTCTAAAGTAAATTTGCGGCAGGGTTACTTTGGTCCGGTTGTATTAAAAGATATTTTGAAATCAAAAATTTACGAACATTTTTTAAAATTACACACTGCAATTGTTATATTGTCAAACAAAATGCTAATACAAAACATTGAAAATATTAAATTTGCTGAAAATTTATTCCTTCATTTTGTTTACGATTTTCAAAAGATTTATGGTCGTGGAAATGTAACATATAATGTTCACAATTTGATACATTTAAGTAAGGATGTACAAAAGTTTGGTCCTCTCGATTTCTATAGCGCCTTCCCATTTGAAAATTATATTTGCTCTTTAAAAAAATTTATTAGAAAAGGAGAGAAGCCGTTGCAACAACTTGCAAGAAGAATTGGAGAGTATGAATTAGTTCATAATTTTAAAAAGTGCTTTGATAATAATGATATTCGATTTGAGAAACAATATTATAACGGTTAAAAAAATTGTTAACTACCGATCATCAATACGAATCGCAGTTTAAAATGTTAATAACACCATCATGTAAAATAGATATTAGTGAAGACAGAAATAATTGTGTGATTTTAAAAAATGAATCTATTGTTAATATTTTGAATATTGCTAAAAGTAATGATATTGTATACATCATAGGAAAAAAGTTACAGAATAAAAACCAATTATTTACCATAGATGGTTTACCAAGCGATTCTTTGGGCATTAAAATTGTAAAAGAGTCTGAAAACTGTATTAAAAGTTGATCTTTAGATTGCATAAATGCTAAAGTATTTAAAATTCCCTGTGCAGGAAATGTTTATGTAACCAATCCGTTAATTCATACATTCGAAATATTTGAAAAATAAAATTGTATATTAAATAAAATATGTTATAAAATATGTAATAATATGTATAATATGTGTAACGCTGGTGGTTTTCGTGCGGTTACGGTAGGTGTCAGGATACGGTTGCGGATAAGCTCGCCGGATTGGCCGGGTTCGGTAGAATAATCGCACTCGGACTTTTAGTTGACAAAATACTAAATCTTTATTCAGATGTGATATTTACACGTAGTCTGATAGCTTAGTGAGTCTAACGCCTCGTGACAAGTGGACCTAGCCTAAGCGGGGACGCGATTGGCTCGCGGTGGTCGCGACGACCAATCGCCGCTGCGCGGTCCGAATTGCGAGCGTTGGTAAAAGTACGGCGACGCGTGGAATAACGAGAACGCTAGGCGAGAGCCGAGATTGAATTACAAGACAAGAATCAAATTATGATAACCGTGATAATACGGATGAAACGGTAAAGCAACCAATAATAATTCTAACTTAAAAAAAGAAACATAATAAGAACTAAATTACTATAACCGTGATAATACTGATGAAATCGTAAAACTACAAATAATCCAACTTAAACTAATCGCGTGGTTTTAAACGGACGCGGTATCCGTGGTGATCGGGGAGCCGCGGAACGCGGGATCGGAGCGGCGGCGGCGATTCCGCGCCTCGCCCGAGCCGCCTCGTGCAAAGTGAGGCGAAGATCTCGTCAGAGCGCGGGTGCCCTGACGGGGCTTTAGGTTTCGAGAGAATCTTCCCTGAGGGAGAGGACGGAGGTGATTGGCCAGGGATACTTAGCCTGTGGACTCGACGAGGATGCTCGTCGTGGACGGTGATTCGCCGAGGATACCCGGCCACGGAGCACGACGAGGATGCTCGCCGTGATTGGCTGCGGAGCGGTATTTGGTATAGCAGGATTAGCCGAGGATCCTCAGCTAGCCGGGACGACGAGGATTCTCGTCGAGGGGAGTCTGGATGAGGCGAGTATTCTCGTCCTCTTGGGAGTCGGAGTTGCGGTCGAGGATTCTCGACCTGTCGGGTTCGGCGGACCGGGAAGATCCTACTCGGCGTTCCCACTGCCGACTTATATATCCGAACGCACGGTTGGGCGGACCAATCCGCGCGTTCGGTCGGCTGGCCCGGAGTGGGAACGTTGCCGAACGCCACGGGCGGCGCTCGTGCTGCCGCGTGATCGCGACGGCAGGTTAGCTCGGTGCGCGCACGTGGCGTTCTGCCGGTGTATTGCTCGGGTGGACGGAGCGGAGTGGCAGTGCGCGCGAGGTGGAGGGGCGTTTTGTTACATATGTATAAGGTTTGCGAGATATGGGTGCAACACACATACACCCGCACATTCGTACCCACACCCGTCATTCGGGTGGGTCCCGATAGCGCACATCCCGATAGCACACAAACCACTTACAATGGCAGATGCCTAGAGATTTTCCGTAGGTTGAGTTAGATAAGTCAATATGATTGGTTGGTGGGCTATCGGGATGTGCGCTATCGGCACCCACCCGTTCATTCTAATAATATTTTAATCCCTATAACATGAAAACATATTTCTATGATGTCTTTTTAATAAAAAAAATTACTACCACTAAGCTTATTCAAGGAAGCAAAAAAAAATAATTTTTAGAGCATCGGAATGTCCAAATCAATGGAAAGATAGAGCTGAATTGTTGGTTTAATGTTTTAGATAATTAGCAATGAAGGAGTATGTTATTATTCACGATTCTTCTAATAAAAAGAAAGCGTATCCTTCTTTGTGGATTACAGAGGATTTGAAACATGTTCAAATTCCTCCAGAAGGATCTGTAAATTTAAAACAATCTAAAGTAGATAAGATTATGCCTGAAAATGATTAGGATAAAATTGCCATATTAAAAAGTATCAAAGAAAATGGTAATTTTCGAAATACATAATAACTATATAATTATTAAAGTAGGCATAAATTATTAATATAATTAATATAATTGTAGATAGTTACATAGAAACTACTGAATTCTTGAATATTGATGGTATTTCTGAGTTAAGTAATGCAAATGATGCAATGAAATTAAAAACAAGTAGAGCTAAAAGAAAGACTAAATCTATGAAAGATTATGTACAAGAACCATTGACAAAAAAAAGTAAGGTCGATAAAGCATCTGCATCAAAATCTTTCAAAGATACTGATAAAAGTGATGAAAATGTAAATCAGAAAAACTCATACGTGCCACCTACACTTAACGTAAACAATATAACAAGAGAAAGACGCAATGTGATAAAATTGAGTTTAGTATTGATCATGATGATAGTGATGAGTATAACTCACGCGAACATTGTGATGATAACAACATTACTTCAAATGAAATCGAAATGGAATTGCCAAGATACAAATCATCAGATGTTAATTCATCGTACAATAAATTACTTACAGCGTCTGATAAAGAAGTTTCGCAAGTACTATAGAATGTAAATAGTCCATAAAATAGTAGTAATAAAATTATTTTGATTTGAAAATGTTGCTAAAACCTTACTTTCATGAATAAAGCTCCGTTTCATCGAATTATTACACCGTAAAAAGTATCAAGGGAGAATTATTACCGAGAGTGTTAAACTTTCGCGTTACATCGTTTGTAATTGTTAGCTTCCCTCGCATTCGTATTAATTATAAAATCGTAAAATTGAAACTCACGTTCAACGATGTTAAATATAAACGTGTTGCACATAAAGATAATATAATACTGTATGTGAGAAAGTACAGTAATACATTTAATACATTTTTCATATCGTTCAACGCAAGTTACAACATTATCAGCTTTAAATGATGTAGGCGGTTTCAAATGGTACTTTTTATGATGTACAAGACAATTTTCAATTAACTTATATTGCATATTTTTTTAAGCTGGTCCATCCATTGATTCGGATGATGAAATGTCGGGTCAAAAAATTTTACAAAAGTCTGAAAGTGTAGAATCAAAAATTGTTGAACCTACTAATTTACAATTATTAGAAGCATTACATAAAATATCAAGTAATAATATATTAACAGTTGTAGTATTATAATAATAATATAATACAAAATTGATAACATTTTTTACAAAAATAATACTACATAATGTAAAATTTTTTTTTTTTAGAAAAGCAGACAAAAATATTAAAAAATCTACATCAGTTGTCGTTGAAACAAGAAAACACTGACAAACTAATGTAGGATATGATAATATATTTAGAGAAATGTGATCCAAGTACAGGGTTCGCACAACGAAAATAGCACGTTTCGGGTACAATGACGGTGTTTGCAAAATTCTCGGCGGTCTCAGTCTCTTCAGTTTCCAAACGCCCTTCGATCGCGTAGCTTGGACCGATCGTAACACTCACACCACACACCGACTTGCAGCCTACCACCACGCAACTCGCAACGTAACGCAAAACTCGCTCGCTCCCAACACGTGTGTCCCGCTGCCGATCTTCCACGCTCGCCTGCGCCATCTGACGCCCCCTCTTACACACAGGGTATCTGCATCGCACTCGCTCGCACACCGCACGCATACTCACGCTCGCACTCGCTCGCACACCACACGCATACTCACGCATACTCGCACTCGACCGATCATCCTACACTCGGCCATTCTGCTCGGATATTCGTCCCCAAATATTATTGCTCTTCATCGTCAGATAGTTCATCGTCTGATGAATTTGGCATCCAAGGCTTCATGTTGTCACAAGAAGTAGAGGTTACATATGGTCCTTCATTTCCGCCTTCTCGCTGTACCATATATCTATCGTTGCGTAAAACTCGCTATTTCATTCACTATTTTGTAAGGACCGAGAAACTTAGGTACTAACTTTAAGCCCGGTTTTTGTTGAGTTCGCTTGATTGCTACTAGATCGCCTTCTTTATAAATTGCTGCCGCGACTCTTTTCTTATTGTATACTCGCCGGTTTTCCTGTTGTATTTTCAACATTTTTTCCATCGCGCGTTCTCTTAATTCATCGCGATTTTCCTGAAACGCTTGTATCCACTCATTTTCGATTAGTTTACGAATTTCGGGATTGTTTCGCAATCGAGCTTTGGTACCAAACAACAACTGGAAGGGATCTGTACCAATACTTCTATGTACGGTGGTATTTAAGTATTGTTGTGCGCGTTCTAAATATCGATACCATTCATCACATTTGGGGTCGGCTAATTTCGTCAACAACGGTATAAGTGTACGGTTCACGCGCTCGACTTGTCCGTTTGCTCTCGGTATACCGGTTATGCTGAAAATATGCTCGATTTTCTCGTTTAGACAATACTCAGAAAAATCTTTAGAAGTGAACGCAGTACCTCTGTCAGAAATAATTCTTCGCGGATTTCCGAAAACTGACGCTTCTTTACTAAGTATGTTCAGGACTTCACTCGTGTTTGTGGTTTTGGTTGCATAGAGCCAAACAAATTTGGAAAACGCATCTATTACGACGAAAATATGTTTGTAATTTTTTCTCGTGGAGGGCAGAGGGCCCAAATGGTTAATATGATACGTATCCAGAGGAACTTCCCCCTTCGCGATTGGATTTAGGAATCCCTCCTGCTTACCGCGCTTTCTCTCTCCTAAAATGCACGTGACACAATTTCGTATTATTTTCTCAATTTTTGCTTTTACATTAGGTATCCAATAATCATTTCGCAAGATTGTTTCAGTTTTGGCTACTGAAAAATGCCCTACCTCGTGAGCCTGTCTTATAACTTGTGACTGCATACTCTTTGGCACTACTACTAACAATTCATCGTTATTTTTACGAAAAAGTAATTCGCCCTTAACGACGTATTCGGACGTTTTACCTGACTCTACTAATTCAAATATCTTTTTGATATCACTATCTTCCACTTACACCTTCTTCAAGCGTACTGTTAGACTATCTTTTTCTCTATTTATTATATTGCACACTGGTAATGGGTGACGACTTAAAGCATCCACGTGTCTCATATTTTTGCCTGGACGATGTTCGACTTGATATTGATATTCCTCGAGTAACAATGCCCACCTGGCAATTCGCACGCACAAATCTTTTTTGCTCATGGTTGCCACGAAAGAACGGCAATCGGTTACTATGGTGAAAGGAATTCCTAATAAGTAGGGTCTGAATTTTTTGAGAGCCCTTACTATCGCTAGAACTTCCAGCTCGTAACTCGGATATCTTTGCTCCGCTGGTGTTGTCTTGTGACTAGAGTAATAAACAGGATGCCACGCGTTATCAATTTTATCTTTTTGTAAGAGAATTGCACCGAACCCATACATAGATGCATCTGTATGCAATTCTGTCTCGCTATCTACTTTATATAATTTTAATAGAGGTTTTGCACATAATATTTCTTTTAGATTAAGAAACGCTTGCTTTTCTTTTTCACCGAATTTGAATTTAGCGTTCGCCTTGAGAAGATCGCTCAATGGTCGCGCAATGAGTGAGTATTGTGGTATAAATTTGCGAAAATACCCGCTTAGACCTAGGAAACTTTGTACTCGCTTTATGCTTGTTAACTCAGGAAAATTTCTCACCGCTTCGATTTTATGCTCAGATGGAGATACATATCCGTTTTCGATAATGAGCCCAAGGAATTCAACGCGTTTTTTCAAAAATTTGCACTTTTGCCAGTTAATTATTAACCCGGCTTCGCTCGCAACTCGTAGGACTCTTTCCAAATTTCGTACTCCACTGTCATAATCAGCTGATGGCACAATTAAATCATCCAGATATGTTAGCACAACTTTCGTTTGAATAAGCTCTTTGAATACAATGTTAACCTCTGAAAAATGGCTGGTGAGTTACACAACCCAAAAGGAACGCGTAAGAATTCATAATGTCCATCAGGAGTAATAAAAGCAGTGTACTTGCGACTTTTCTCATCGATCATGACATGAAAAAACCCATTCTTTAAATCGAGAGTACTGTAGAGCTCTGCTCCTTGCAACGCGTCTACCTGATCCTCTATTAAAGGCAACGGATATCTATCTTTTACTATTTTCTTATTTAATTGTCGATAGTCTACGCATAGTCTAATAGAACCGTCTTTCTTTTTGATTAAAACGATTGGACTCGCATAATCTGACAGTGATGGCTGAATTGCCGTCGCGTAGCCATTCACTTATTTGCGCTTTTACTGATTCTCTCTCAGATATCGCTAACCGTCTCGCTCGCTGATAAACAGATTCGTCATCCTTTAATATTAACGACATTTTAAGATCGATTTCTCGCGTTTTATTTGGTTTATAATCGCGTACAAGTTATGCTACTTTCTCTCTATATTTTGGTTCCGGGACGTGGGATACATCAACATCACTGTTATCGACTTCTAAATTGATTTGAAGGATCTCTGGTGCATCCTCATCAGCGCATGTTTGTTCCGATAACGGATTAATAACTATGTTTTTAGATTTTATCGTTAACTCAACTGAATTTAAGAAATCGGTACCAACAAGTAAGTGTTGATCTATAAGCGTATCTTGCACAACGCATATAAGGATGGGATATGTGTGATCGTCTATTGTTACTTTTGTATTAAACTCGCCCATCGTCGAATTTCTGTTCGAGCCCACGCCACGAAATCGAGTTTCTTTTAATTCTAACTGCGGACAGCCTAATTGAATGTACGTACTAGCGCGCATTAAACATATGTCACTTCCCGTGTCTATGAGAGCAGTTAATATTTGACCGTTTACGCTAACGTTTTTGACACATTTCTCGCGTTTCTTACTCGCGTCCACCTTGACGTTCTGCACAGCGTTTTGTTATTTACCGCATTTCGCCGCAATGTGTCCTCGCTCACCGCACTGGAAACATTTAGGACCCTGCGCTTTTGTAGGACAATCTGCAGCCGAATGATCTCGAAGGCCACAGTTGTAGCACCGCCTCTCCGTCTCGCCGCTCGCCGCTTCTTTTTTCTCGCCCTTGGTCTTCTCGTTTGACCGTCGTTGATGATCTCTGTCGCTCTGACGTCGCCGCTCTGCTACCCCACTGGTACTGCTCACTGAAATCTTATCCCTCAGAGTCACTTTTTCGAACGCCTTCAGCAACGATGCTTTCGTTGTAATTTGACCAATACGCGCTTGGTCTCGCTTGCTTTCGTCTGGTATTCCGTCTATTATATATTCCAGTACTTCGTCTTCTGGGATGGACACCTGATTGGCTAATATGACTTTTTCATGTACGTATTGGTGAAAGGTTTCATTCTAACTCCACATACGTTCTTCAAATTTCTTACGTAATTTCACTCTGCTGGGACGGTGGTCGTACATTTCACGAAGCTCATCAAGAAGGTCGTCAATAGATAACTCGATGTGTTCGGCTTTTGACCGAAACCACTCGGCGGCCTTCCCCTTCAAACGCATGCCGACCAAAATTCTGACGTAGTCGTCAGACAGGCGATACGTCTTCTTTAGCATTTTGAGCTGCAGCTCCCAATTTTTATAGTCGCCCGTGTTGCCATCGAAGTGACCCAATAAATCCGCTACCGCAGATATGCTTGCTTTAGTGACACCGCGGGAAACGTCCTCTCTCTCTGTCACATGTCCTTGATTTAAGCGCTGCTCTCCTCTTAATAATTCGATTTCTCTTCTCATAGCTTGCATTTCGCGGTCGGCTAGTTCCTTTTCTTTGCGGCATATCTCCATCTCTCTTTCGTGAATTGTCAGTGCTCGCCTTTCAGTATAATGCTGATCTTCTTGAGTAGTAACACTAGGCCCTGGCGTTTCGGTGTCCTCCTCCATCCATTCGCCGTCTGGGTCCGCCTCCTGCAGACGTCTCAGCAATTCGGCCTTCTTCACAGAGGTGGATAAGTTCAATTCTCGTAATTTCTCCTTAAGCTGGGCTATCGTGAAACTCGGTGGTGGTTGAGAACTCATTTTGGTATGCACTTATGATACCGTTTCGAGAAAAGTCTGGAATATTGTTTCTTCTACACGTCTTTTGTCCTCGCGTTTTCTCTCTCACTCTCGCAAACGGTTCTCCGCGCGCACACCGCTTGATTGTCCACGCGCTCGTCGCGGGCGCACTTACTGTCTCTCTCGCACTCGCGAACGGCTTTTCGCGCGCACGCTGCTCGGTTGTCCACGCGCTTGTCGCGGGTATACTCGCTGTCTCTCTCGCACTCGCGAACGACTTTTCGCGCGCACGTTGCTCGGTTGTCCACGCGCTCGTCGCGGGTACACTTGCTGTCTCTCTCGCACTCGCAAGGATTTTCCGCTCTTCACGCGGGTGATGCAATGCCTCGACTCACCGTCCTCACGCTCGCAAGGATTTTCCGCTCTTCGCGCGGGTGATGCAATGCCTCGACTCACCGTCCTCACACTCGCAAGGATTTTCCGCTCTTCGCGCGGGTGATGCAATGCTTCGATTCACTGTCCCTCTCAGGCTTTCCTTCAATTCTCGGCTGTGCCCTCTGCACTGGCTTGCGTCGATCAAAAGGACGAGCCCCCAATATTTGTAGGATATGATAATATATTTAGAGAAATGTAATCCAAGTACAGGGTTCGCACAACGAAAATAGCACGCCTCGGGTACAATGACGGTGTTTGCAAAATTCTCGGCGGTCTCAGTCTCTTCAGTTTCCAAACGCCCTTCGATCGCGTAGCTTGGACCGATCGTAACACCCACACCACACACCGACTCGCAGCCTACCACCACGCAACTCGCAACGCAACGCAAGACTCGCTCGCTCCCAACACGTGTGTCCCGCTGCCGATCTTCCACGCTCGTCTGCGCCATCTGACGCCCGCTCTTACACACAGGGTATCTGCATCGCACTCGCTCGCACACCGCACGCATACTCACGCTCGCACTCGCTCGCACACCACACGCATACTCACGCATACTCGCACTCGACCGATCATCCTACAATAATAAAATCACTTAAGGTGTCAAATGAAATGAGAGCTACGTCAAATACTCCAATTTCTTTAGTTACACAGCAAAAATTATGTGAGGAATATTTTCCTATCGGTGATCCTAACAAGACCATACAAAAACTAGAGCAAAAATTGATACGTAAGAATTTCACTTTAAATGTGGTAAGTACAGACTTTTTCTAAAAACACTATAATTCAATTTTTACTACTTCAAAACATATGTTTTTGAACTTATATCTTTTTTCTTGAAACCCAAAAAATATACTATCACAAAAGCTTTCTCTAGAAGAAAACAATAATGTTAAAAAAATAGTACACAATATTATGTGATAAATACAGTCAGCGGCGATTAATTCTGTCAACCCCCGTTTGAAAATATTTTGTGCGCGAACGAAATGTGACAACATCGCGTATGCGATCAGCCGTGATTTGAACACACTCACTGCTCAAACTATAACTTATCCCATATACGCTGTTGCCACATTCTGTTTGCGCGCAAAATATTTTCAAACGCGGGGGGAGGGGGGAAGGGATGACAGAATTAATCGTGTACATAAAATAATAATAAAATTACATTTTCCATACAGGTGTGTCTTGTACTAAATGTGAATTGCACAATATCAATATATACCTGTGTATACAAACATGCATATAGGCAATTAAAAAAGATTGCAAGAATGCTATAATATCTTGATGCTTTACTAATCTTCATACAATTACATTACGATTATATTGAACGAAATTGATGCATCTTTCCATTTCGCTTCTGCCACCGCTTTCACACTTTATCATATACGAGGTGTGTTCAAAAAGTATCGCGAATTTTGAATTTTCGCAGGTTACGTATATTCGAATTTCGATCTTTTTGTGGCGTTATGTTGGTACTCATGTCTCTCACTTATGCCGACAAGCTCGGCCATTTTGAATGTTCACTTAATTGTTGACAGCTGCTTTGCTTGCACGTGTTTTGGATCGTCTTCGATTTTTACCTATTCAAAAAAATGGATCAAAGAACCTGTATCAAATTTTGTGTGAAAAACGAAATTAAGTGCGCGGATGCATTCCGAATGTTGACTGTGGCATACGGAGAAGCTACCTTGGACCGAAGCAACGTTTATCGGTGGTACAAAATGTTCTCAGAAGGCCGAGAAGATGTGAACGACGAAGAGCGTGCCGGACGCCCGAGCACTTCAACAACAGACGAAAAAATTAATGAAGTGGAGAAAATGGTATTGGCCAATCGTCGAATCACCGTTAGAGAAGTTGCTGAGGACCTAAACATATCGATTGGCTCGTGCCATTCGATTTTTATCAATGATTTGGGCATGAGACGGGTCGCCGCGAAATTCGTACCAAAATTGCTCAATTGCGACCAAAAACAGCATCGCATGAACATTGCTAATGAGATGTTGGACTCTGTCCGCGACGACCCAAATTTGCTCCAGAGGGTCATAACTGGTGACGAATCGTGGGTTTATGGTTATGACGTGGAAACTAAAGCTCAATCATCTCAATGGAAGCTGCCGCACGAACCAAGACCGAAAAAAGCGCGCCAAGTTCGGTCGAATGTGAAAGTTTTGCTGACAGTTTTCTTCGATTGCAGGGGCGTGGTGCATCATGAGTTCTTGCCACAGGATAGAACGGTCAATAAGGAATATTACCTGCAAGTTATGCGCAATTTGCGCGAAGCAATCCGCCAGAAACGCCCGGATTTGTGGAAGAACAAAAATTGGCTTTTGCACCACGATAACGCCCCTGCTCACACATCGTTGCTTGTGCGCGACTTTTTGGCCAAAAACAACACACTAATGATGCCGCAGCCACCGTATTCCCCAGATCTGGCCCCCTGTGACTTTTTCTTGTTCCCTAAACTGAAGAGGCCCATGAAAGGACGACGTTACGCTACGCTTGACGAGATAAAGACGGCATCGAAGGAGGAGCTGAACAAGATAAAAAAAAATGATTTTTTGAAGTGCTTCGAAGATTGGAAAAACCGTTGGCACAAGTGTATAATATCTCATGGGGATTACTTTGAAGGGGACAAAATAGATATTCATGAATAAATAAATAATTTTTGAAAAAACACAAAATTCGCGATACTTTTTGAACACACCTCGTATATATGGGGCATTCTCCGTCAAAAAGGCCATCCCTGCTGCCCATTTCAATTTTTGAGATAAAATATTCGAAAAGGGCTTAAAATTTTCGTTGAAATGTCTATTTTTCGATGCCGTTTGGCCTTTTGAAAAATTCAAAATGGCAGACCTAATATCACGGCTAGAATGAAAAAAGCCTTTTAAAAAATACATAATAACGTGAATAAATGTGCAAGATATGACGTAGCAGAGGTCTAATCCTTATGTGTAAGTGTGTGAGTGTGTGTGTTGGGCGAGGGGGATACGCGTGCTCATACGCGTGCGTGTATAAATGAATCACGTAAAAATCCTTGCTCAACATGTTCTGGCTATCAAAACATTTGCATACAAAATTTCGAATCATTTCATTATCCTTGTCCTGAAAAAGTACGTCACAAAGAACCTACGGTACAGAAAATATTGTTCTTTAAAAAACATTTTCTCCACAGAATAATAGTAAGATTACTTAAAATTACTTTGAAACTTATACTATACTTATATTCCTTTTTTTGAGATAGTTGATCTATATTAGTCACTTTAACTCTTATGTTTGAAATGCTTGATTTACGCGAATCCCTTAGCCTCTCACATTCGGGATGCTTGATTTACGTGAGTCCCCTTGCCTCTCACAATCGGAGTGCTTGATTTACGTGAGTCCCCTTGCCTCTCACATTCGGGGTGCTTGATTTACGTGAGTCCCCTTGCCTCTCACATTCGAGGTGCTTGATTTATGTGAGTCCCCTTGCCTCTCACATTTGGGGTGCTTAATTTACGTGAGTCCCCTTGCCTCTCACATTCGATTCTTTAAATAAGGCATGCAGTTCTTTTAAATTTAATAGTAAAAAACGTTTTTGCACTATTATCCGTTTATTATTATTTATTAAGGAAATGGCATTCTTCATTACAGGCATTATCCTGCTGTTTATATCACTATTATAAAACTCAATTACTTTTTCAACAGTAGTTTGCGGTAAAACTTTCCCAACTCTTTTAGTAGTATCAGCTAATACGCCATGGTTGAATTTCAATTCCTTAGATTTTTTTGCTAAATATCGTGATGCACCAAATATTTTACTATTTTTTTCACACTCCAAGACGACGGAGCTACAGTGAGAATTCGCACCCTTAAAAGATCATTGTGTTTCAAGGTGGAAAATTTTTGTTTAAGACCATCCGCTCCTACCACACGGCGGAGGTGGTGTTTTACACTCCGGACGCCTGCTTCCCACAGTCCTCCGAAATGGGGGGCTGCTGGAGGTATAAAATGCCAAGAGATGGAGTCTGAGGCGATTTTATTGAGGAAGGCGGGATCGCGAAGAGCGGCTCGAAATGAAGCGGTCATTTCGCGATCCGCGCCGACGAAGGTAGTCCCATTGTCTGAGTACATAGACTCTGGGAGCCCTCTGCGCGCAACAAATCGGGCGTACGCTCCTAAGAACGCCGGAGTAGAATAGCCGTCGATTAGCTCGAGATGCACGGCGCGTGTCGCCATGCAGATAAAGACTGCAATATAGGCCTTATGCGATGTAATCCCGCGTCCCGACAGAGCGCGAACGGCGATCGGGCCGGCGTAGTCCAATCCGCAATGGAGAAACGCTCGCGCAGGGGGAGAGACGCGGACCGGAGGAAGGTTCCCCATGAGCTGTGCGGGCGATACGGCTCGCTCGCGAGCGCACGCGACGCATCGATGAAGGACCGATCGGACCACGCTCCGAGCGCGGACCACCCAGAATTCTCCTCGTAGCATGGAAAGCGTGAGCTGGATTCCGGCATGAAAATAACGCAGGTGTACATTCTGAATAATGAGCCGAACCAGAGGATGAGAAGCTAAGAGAATCGGATGCTTCACGCGAGTCGGAACCGGTGCCTGACCCAACCGCCCACCAACGCGAATTAATTGCTCCTTGTCGAGAAAGGGATGAAGGGGGAGCAACTCGCTTTTCGTTGAGAGGGGGGCGCGGTTCGTCAGCGCGTTAAGCTCACGCGGAAATAACTCGGCTTGAAGAGTTACCAAACCTTGAGCCAAAAGGTTTTTGCGCGACTGATTTCCGCCGCGGCCAAAGATGACGGGCTCTCTCTCAGATCGACCGGAGGGGGATCGCGTCTACGAATTCGCGAAACAAAACGTAAAATGTACGCCGTTACGCGAAGAAGTTTCGGCCACGACGAGAATCGCGTCGCGAGATCCCACGGCTCGATCGGTTGAGCCAAGAGAACTTGTCGTTTCAGGGTCCGTTCCATGGAGGTCTCCGGATGCTCAACGAGATCCGGCCACTGCGAGCTGGGAAGCTTTAACCAGGGCGGACCGTGCCGCCACAAGGGGTGAGACGCGAGCTGCCGCCCCGGAATCCCTCGCGATGCACAATCGGCCGGATTGTCGATTGTAGAGATGTGACGCCACGTCGCAGACGGAAGTCGAGTTTGGATCTCGGAAACGCGGTTGGAAACGAACGTTTTCCACTTAGACGGGTGTTGCGACACCCACGCGAGTACGACCGTGGAATCCGTCCAACAGTGACACGGCACATGCGAGAGTTGAAGCGATTCGATGACGAACTCCATGAGACGGGCAAGCAGAACGGCTGCCGCAAGCTCTAGGCGAGGGACACTCAACGATTTAATCGGGGCGACCCGTGCCTTCGCGACGAGCATCGTTGATGAGACCTCACCGTTCACCGACGCGAGTCGCAGGTAAATGACCGCGGCGTACGCGTAATTAGACGCGTCGGAGAACCCGTGCAACTCGCACGCCGGAGTGGCGGAGCCGCGTCGAGTCCACCGACTTAACTGAAGGCCGTCGAGCTCTAGCAACGACGGTCGAATGGTCTCCCACTGATCCACTAAGTCCGACGAGAGTGGCTCATCCCACTCAACGTGTAATTGCCATAGACGTTGCAGAAAGATTTTAGCTGAAATGGTAACCGGGGTGCTCCACCCTAATGGATCGAACACCTTGGCGATCGTCGAGAGAATCGATCGTTTTGTGATAGCGATCAGCGAGGGATAAGAGACTCGGAATTGAAAGACGTCCGCAGACGGAATCCAACAGATTCCAAGAACCTTTAGGTGCTCGTCTGGTTGCAGATCTCGGCTGCATGCGAGACCGTGATCCGTCTCATCGATGTCGCTGAGGAGAGCGACGGAGTTACTCGACCACTTGCGTAAAGCAAGTCGGCCACGCTCGAGAAGCGAGCATACTTGCTCTCGGATCCGACGGAGCGAGGGAATGTCGTCGGCTCCGAAGAGAACGTCGTTGACGTATATGTTCTCCGTTAGCACGGAGATGGCTAACGGAAAAGCATGACCGTCATCATGAACAAGCTGGCGAAGCACGCGCAACGCCAAGAAGGGAGCCGAGGCGGTTCCATACGTCACCGTCAAGAGTTGATACTCTTGAATACTCTCTGTGTCGCGGTCAACCCAGAGAACACGCTGGTAATCAATGTCACGCGGGTCGACGCTAATTTGACGGTACATTTTTGCGACGTCCGCTGAGTACACGTACCGGAATTGACGCCAGCGAAGGATAACCGCGGCCAAGTCCGTCTGCAATTTCGGTCCGGCCAGTAAAAGATCGTTGAGCGATCTCGCATTCGTGGTAAGGCTAGACGCGTTGAACACGACTCTTAGGTGGGTCGTTGTGCTGCCCTCGCGAATAACCGGGTGGTGCGGAATGTAGACTGTCTGAGAAGATTCTGGGGTAGACGGAGCTCGGCGCATGTGTCCGAGCGCCTCGTATTCGGACATGAACTTCGAATACTCCGTTTCGAGCTCGATGTTCGTTTTGAATCGCCGAATCAGTCGTTTGAGACAGCGCTCAGCCACGTCGCGAGAGCTCCCGATGTCGATGGGAGGACCATGACGAAACGGAAGGCGGACGATATATCGTCCGTCCACGTCGCGCGAATGAGTCGCCACGAAATGGTCCTCGCATCGCTGTTCCTCGGGACTGAGAACGACTCGACGAGGAATTTCTTCTATTTCCCAGAATCTTCTCAGTTCTTTGTCTAGAGAGAGCGACGCGGAATTGGAACACTGCTGTGTCGTGAGTGTTTGACCATTCGGACGCTGAACAGGTGTAGGGCCAGACACCACCCACCCAAAAATCGTGTTCTGAGCGAAGGGTTGCCCGCTAGCACCTCTTCGAATACCGTCGCGAAAGATCTCACCATAGAGGTCGACTCCGATGAGGAGATCGCAGGGATCGGCGCTGCAGAGATTCGGATCCGCGAGAGCGAGATCGGCGAGATGAGCGAGATGAACCTGCGAGAGTTGGACCTGAGGAGAGTAACTCGTTACCGACGGGAGAATTGACGCCGCGACAGCGATAACCGGAGCGGTTCGGTTGACGGGCGCAATGAGAATGGAAGCTGCCAATCGGCAAACGCCTGCATCGAGGCCTCCAATCGCCGAGAGTGCGAACGGCAGTTGGGCATGACGCAGTTTTAGAGTTCGCGCGAGACGAGATGTAATGAAAGTGATTTCGGAGCCCTGGTCAAGCAGGGCTCGTACATGAGTACACCGACCGATAGGAGAAGAGACCGTAACGCGAGCCGTCGCGAGAAGCACAGCGGGCCTTGAGGGCAACGCGATGGCCGCAAGGAGAGACACGGCACTGCGCGTCTCCGACGGATCCGATGGTCAAGACGGCGTAGACGATGTCGACGCGCTAGCGGCC
The DNA here is from genome assembly GCF_016802725.1 of Solenopsis invicta. Classification (NCBI taxonomy): domain Eukaryota; kingdom Metazoa; phylum Arthropoda; class Insecta; order Hymenoptera; family Formicidae; genus Solenopsis; species Solenopsis invicta. Next base: position 13,160,551 of record NC_052676.1, on the reverse strand, counting down.
GTAGCGTTCGCGACCGTCGCGAGAGCAGTGGTCGCGGTAGCAGGCGAGCTCAAATCGACATGGAGCGTCGAATGATGTTTCTGCTGACAGGTCCGACACGAGAATTGGCTCGGACAAGCTGCCAGATCATGTTTTGAGCTGAGACAGTTAATGCAGCGCTTGTTCTGCCTGACGAGCTCCATGCGTTGATGTGAGCTCGCCTGAATGAATTTTGGACATTTGTTAATAAAGTGAGAGGCACGGCAGATCGGACACGACACCGGAGAGGCCGTGGCAGCGTTGACGCTCGAAGACCTTCCGTTTGCTGGACGCGAGGACTTGGCCGGGTTATGCGGAGTGAGTTCCTCCAGCGCTCGAGCTCGCGCCGCGAGAAAGCGATCTAGATCGTCATATGACGGAATGTGGTTGTCGTCACTACTTTTTAGTCTCCACGCCTTACGAGTGGCGTAGTCGAGCTTTTGAACGACGAGACTGCTCAAAATATCGCTCAAGATATCGTCGGAGGTCCGATTTAAACCTTGCAACGACGCGATTGCGCGATTCGCTTTGTCACGCAACTAAGTGAGCTCGAGTGCCGATTCGCGCGGAACGTTAGGCAGATTGCACAGCGCTGAGACATGCACGTCGATAAGGCGCCGTTTATTGTCGTACCGCGAAACTAAAATCTGCCACGCGATGTGAAAGTTATCCGCGGTGATTGGGACAGTTTTGATCGCTTCGAGGGCACGCCCAGAAAGGCTCGACGACAGAAAGTGCATTCGAGCAAATGCAGATACGTCTTTATTATTAATGATTAGGGACGTGAAGCGATCGCGAAAACTTTCCCAATCTTCCGCTTTTCCGGAAAACGGCTGTATATTTATAGGCGGTAGATGCGACAACGACCGATCGACGGTCGGACAACACCGAGACGAATGACTTGCCAATGGTGTGGAGTTCAGTGGAAGAGGCTCCAATTCCTCCAGGCACTCCGTCATGTAGTCCAGAGCTTCTTGGAAGTGGTCCTCATGTCTCTCGAACTCCAGATCCTCGAAGTAGGGGATGTCCTTTCGCTTGTCCGGAGGAAATGCAGTCAGCAAAGCGGCGTGGCCTTCCCCGCAGAGCGTCCAGTTGTCCTTTAAGGTGGCGATGCGAGAGCGAATCGATGCTGCCGAGTAATTGTTCTTGCCCACCTTCTTGAAGTTGGTTAGCGCTCGAGCCACCGAATGGAGATTCATCTGATGCTTGGCTGGCACCACGCTCATGGCTCCGACGAAAGAAAATCGCTGGCGTTACGTTAACGGTTTTACGCGCACAGACACTCGATCCGGCTCGAAGGACCAAAATTATGTTCGCGACTGCACGTTGCCGAGAGAGAACGTGCGCGAACTTGAGTTTGCCGGGCGAGCTCGAGTGAGCGCGAGTGAGACGCGTAATTTAAGTAATACGCAGCTTGCCGTTGTCCTGCCGCTGAGCGCGACAGCGTTAGAATGAGCCGAGAGGAGCGACGAGGATCGACCGCGATCAGCTGCTCCGCGAGCGTGCGAGATTTAAAGGCGCGAGGATTGAGATTTAAATAAATACTCAATAGGTCCGCTGCACAAAATTAACGAAAGACCTTTATTGTCAAATTGCACTTGCGTTAATAAATCTGTCTTTGGCCTTCACCAACAAGTTCCGACCAGCGTCGGTCAGTCGGTCGATTTTCAATCTCACGGATCGTTGCGGCGTGATTTTAAATGCGATCGTTCTCGGTCGAATCACTCTGAGAGTCTGGTTGAGCGACGAGATCTTCGGCAGAGCGACCGATCGACGGGAACAATTCGGGGGAAAGATCTTTCCGCGGGAAATCGTCTAATTGGCTGACTGGTCTAACAAGATGACTGTGGCCAGCGTCTTAGGAGAAGAATATCAATATTTTGTCACGATCTTCCCGCCGAGTTGTCCTCGCTGTTAGCGCGTGATAGAGAACGGAGCGACCAAACACTCGACTCCGTATACACAAGCAAATAATAATAGCACCGAAGCTGGTCGAGATAATCAATTGTACACACAAGAAATAAGGAAAGTAACAGCTTGAATTTTGAAACTTAAATCTACAGGAGGACGCAATAAAAATATACAAGATTGTTAACGTTGGTTTGATCGCGAACAGAAATGAATATTAATACGGTAGATATCGAAGCATTAAATATTAGATTAAATAAACTAGATGAACACCATCGAACATTAACTGACACATTAATAGAAATAGCAGCAATTGATGAGGAAATTTCAGATGAACAAGTTGATGCCGAAATGTCTGTTTGTGAAGACAAATATATAGAATTAAAAGTATTAGGCGATCGAGTGATGAAAGATCGAGTAAGGCCGGCCGGCGTTAGTAATCACATTGAACAAGCAACGGTATCAGTGAATCCTCCTTCAAATAGAGTAAATGACAATTTCGTAAGACTGTCAAAAATCGACTTACCGACTTTCTCGGGCTCATATGAAGATTGGCATCCATATTTTGATACATTCAATTCTTTAATACACTCTAACGCTTCGTTGAGAAATATACAAAAGTTTCATTATTTAAAATTGTCATTGAAGGGAGATGCAGCTGAGACTATTGCTTCGATCGAAATATCTGATGTTAATTACAATGTCGCATGGTCTCGTTTGAGAGAAAGATATGAAAACGAGCGAATAGCTGTACAAAATCACATTAAATCTATTTTCGAATTACCGGTCTTAAGACGTGAAAATGGCAACGTGTTGCGAAATATTTTAGACGGGTTATTAAAACATACTAGAGCGCTGCGGGCACTGGGGCGTCCGACAGACCAGTGGGATGATATTTTAATTCATATCGTAACAAGTAAACTAGACTTCATTACTATTAAAGAATGGGAAAATACATTGCAACCCAGAGAATTACCAACAATACAAGAGTTCATTGAATTTTTAACCAAAAGGTGTCAAACTTTAGAGGCTGTTGCAAGAAGGACTTTCTTAGGAAATCAAAACGTGAACTTAAAGCAAAATTCTAACGTTAAGGTGATAGCATCCCACGCGGCTGTGACTGACGTTAAGTGCGCGCAGTGCAAGGGTGATCATCAAATCTACCATTGCCAAATATTTAAGGAACTTCCTATCGCAGAAAGATTAAATAAAGTAAAGTCCCTGAAGCTGTGTCTGAACTGTCTTAAAAGTAAGCACATGATCAAAGACTGCACGGCCAGTCATTGCAGAATATGCTCAAAAAAACATAGTACGCTGTTGCACGAAGATCGTGGCCCCGCACGAGAAAATAGAAACGAAGCGAGTAATAAGGAAAGAAAAACAGAATCAGATTCTAATAAACCAAGTAGTTCAGTATGTGCATCATCGCAATCAAGAAAATGCAAGGGTGAATCGCTATTGTCTACCGCGATAATAAAGGTAAAAAATAACGGGGGAAATTATATTGAAGGAAGGGCACTGTTAGACAGTGGTTCACAATCGAATTTTATAACGCGAGAATTTTTTAAACGGTTAAATTTAAAGTCAACGGACTATAAGGTCAAAATAAACGGAGTTAATGAAGGCGTTTCTAGCGCAACAAAATCGGTAAATATAAAAATAGCGTCACGTTTCGGTACATTTGGAACGGAACTGGAGTGCATAATCTTAAAGCAAATCACACCAATGTTACCGACAAGCGAGTGTGATACGATTAAATTAAGCATACCGGAAAATATTCGATTAGCGGATCCGAGTTTCCATGTGACGGGCCAAATAGATATTTTAATAAGTACGGATATATTTTGGGATTTATTCTGCATAGGCCAAATAAAATTAGGAAAAAATATGCCCACGCTACAAAAATCATTATTCGGTTGGGTAGTGGCAGGGCCTACGCAAATAAATAATATAAGGAAATCGAGACAAATCAATTGCAACCTAAGCACAATAGATCAAATCAACGAAACAATACACAAATTTTGGGAAGTAGAAGAAAGCTTATGAATCGAATGACAAAACGTGCCTAGATCAAGAAGAGAAATATTGCGAAAACTTTTTTAAAGAAACATACTCTCGTAAATCGGGGGGAAAATTTGTTGTTAAACTACCGATAAAAAAGGAAATACTAGCATCACTAAACGATTCTAGGGAAATCGCGTTGAAAAGATTTTTAGCTTTAGAAAAAAGATTTGCAAGAGATCAAATTTTTAAAAACGAATATGTGAACTTTATGAAGGAATATTTAACACTAGGTCACATGAGGCGTAAATCGACAACTAAAGAAGGGGCAATACAAGTGTTCTTACCGCATCACGCAGTATTCAAAGAAAGCAGCACCACTACGAAAACAAGGGTAGTTTTTGATGCTTCGAGCAAAGGGGCGAGGGGTAAATCGTTAAACGACGCATTATGCAAGGGTCCGGTCTTACAGCTAGACTTATTTTCACTAATAATAAGATTCAGGAAATTTAAATACGTTTTAAGTGCAGATATATCTAAGATGTATAGACAAATATTTGTACACGAAGATCAAACCGCGTTGCAATCAATTTTGTGGCGGGAGGATCCGACAACGGATATCGAAGAATATGAGCTACTAACAATAACTTACGGTACAAAACCGGCATCTTTCCTAGCAGTAAGGTGCTTGCACCAATTAGCGGAATTAGAGAAAGAAAAATTTCCCAAAGCAGCAGAAGTAGTTTTAAAAGATTTCTACATTGACGATCTGTTAACAGGGGGAAACTCTATCGAAGAAGTTAAAGAATTAAAGAATCAATTAATAGGGTTACTAGCTAAGGGCGGATTCGAGTTACACAAATGGAACACAAACGTAGTTGATACAAAAGAAAAAGATCCGAATAAAAGAACAAGTCAGTAAACCTTCATAAATTAGAGGAATCAAAATTGTTAGGGATACGGTGGAACCCTTCGAGCGATGCATTCCACTACGAGGTGGAGTCGAGAGATCACGAAAAGCGTACAACAAAGCGAACTATGTTGTCACAAATCTGCAAATTGTTTGACCCATTGGGCTTAGTAGGGCCTATTATAACACTAGCGAAAATATTGATGCAAAAATTGTGGAGTCTTGGCCTAGATTGGGACGAGTCAGTTCCTATGAGCATATATAAGGAGTGGCATCAGCTAAAATCGCAATTGAATCTATTAAACAGATTGAAAATTCCTAGAGCAATAATGATTGGTAATACAGGCACAAGGATACAGCTACATGGATTTTGCGATGCGAGCGAAAAGGCATACGGAGCCTGCGTATACATAAGAGAGCAAATAGCGTCAGACAAAATAGGGATTGCTTTAGTATGTTCAAAATCTAGGGTAGCACCCATGAAAACTTTATCGTTGCCGCGACTAGAGTTGTGCGGAGCGGTCTTGTTGGCAAATTTAATGAAACGCGTGTTGGACAGTTTAAACATAAAAATAAGCCAAAGATATTTCTGGTGCGATTCCAAAATTGTTATAACGTGGATAAGGTCGTCATCCCGAAAATGGCAGACCTTCGTAGCAAACCGAGCGAGCGAAATTCAAAGCATTTCTTCCCCTTCCGAATGGCATCATATAAAATCGAAAGAAAATCCCGCGGATTTAATTTCAAGAGGAGAAACCTCCGAACATTTAATAAATACAAAGTTGTGGTGGCAAGGGCTTCCATGGCTACAAGCTAACGAGGAAACGTGGCCGATGGAAGGTGAGGAATTGCTTTTGACAAACGCACCAGAAATGAGAAAACAAGCTGTGATTGCAATAACAACCAAAGAAGAACCATTATTAGATTATAATAGACACTCCACATTAGTTAAGTTAATAAATATCGTTGCTTATATGTTAAGATTTATAGAGAATACAAAATGCAAAAATGAAAACAAAGAAGCTAAGTTAGGTAAAATAACGTTACAAGAAAAACGCAAGGCAAAATTAAGGTTAATTAAACTTATACAAACCGAGGAATATAATGAAGAATTAAACGCGTTACAGGCTAAAAATAAAGTATCGTTGAAGTCGAAATTAAAAACTCTCCATCCGTTCCTGGACGATGAAGGCGTCATACGGGTCGGAGGAAGGCTTCAGCAAGCGTCACTGCCGGAAGGAACAAAACATCCTATCGTCATCCCAGCAGCACATCACTTCACCACTCTAGTGATAAATCATTATCATGAGAAACTGCTCCATGTAGGTGCGCAGACCATGCTGTATGCTATTCGAGAAGAATTTTGGCCAATTCAAGCGAGGAATAAAATAAAGAAGATAATTCGACAGTGCGTCAAATGTCGCAAGGCCAACCCAACGGTCGGTTGGCAGTTAATGGGACAGTTACCCTCCGTGAGAGTGAATGCTGGCAGACCATTTTTGAGCAGCGGAGTAGACTACTGCAGGCCGTTCCAGGTGAGAGATAGAATTCGCCGGAACGCCAAGGCATACAAGGCCTACGTAGCCATATTTGTGTGCATGAGCACGAAGGCGGTGCACATCGAGTTGGTGGAGGATCTGACAGCGGAATCATTCATAGCCGCTCTAAAAAGATTTGTGTCACGTCGAGGAAGAGCAAGCGATTTATACTCAGACAATGGAACAAACTTTGTAGGAGCAGAACGAATACTACGAGAAATTATGAACACTGAAGAATTTAAAAATTTGGTACAAGAATACGCAACATCAGAGCAAATAAACTGGCATTTTATCCCGGCAAGGTCGCCTCATTGCGGAGGCATCTGGGAAGCAGCGGTTCGATCCATGAAGTTGCACTTAAAAAGAATAATAGGCGAAACATGCCTCACTGTGGCTGAGATGAACACTGTTCTAACTCAAGTGGAAGCCATACTTAATTCGAGGCCTCTGACAGCAATATCGGACGACGTCAATGATATGAGAGCACTAACACCCGGCCATTTTTTAATTGGCGAAAGTCTACAAGATTATCCTGAGCAAAACATGAAAGAAATTCCAATCAACCGATTAGCAATGTGGCAGCACATCGAACAACTCCGACAACACTTCTGGTCCCGCTGGCAAAAGGAGTACCTCGTTACTTGTCAAGAGAGAAACAAATGGCGAACAGAAGCAGAAAGAGCATTTAAGGTGGGCCAATTAGTCATGCTAAAGCAAACTGAGAGCATGCCTTTAAAATGGACTCTGGCAAGAATTGAAGAAATTCACCCAGGAACGGATGGATTGGTTAGAGTTGTCACAGTGCGTACCGAAAAGGGTACCTACAAAAGAGCCATTGCAAACATTGCACCCTTACTAGATTAACATCAGTATTCAATCATATTAAATCTCCTTGCCTTTTTTTTTTCAAAAAATTTGTTTGTTTATTGTTTTGTACTTATATTATTGAAAATATAGGTATATTTGTCAAGGCGGGCGGCGTGTCCGAATAGTCATTTAGTGTTACATTACTTTAAATAGTCGCGCCGAGTTAGGCGACATCGTTAGTTAAGAGCGAGCGGAGAGGCGCTGTATACGCTAGCGAGCACGGATCGCGAGAGCTCCCGCCAAGAGAGTCACTTGTAAATCAATCGTCACTCAGTAAAGTTACCTCGTGTACCTGAGAAAATGTGTCTCACGTTCAATCAACCAACCCAGCTAAATTAAAGAAAACAGTTCTCTAATCCAAAACAAGAAGAGAAAATTTGAAAAATGAAAAAATATTGCTGTGCCTTTTATTCCATATGTGTAGTTTTTTATGTACGAGATATAAGCACTGCCACATCCATCTAGCGGCGATACCGCGTACTACTCGCAGGTGTACGACTTTAAAGATAGATCTTTTGGGTTCATGCAGTGAATATGTCGTCAATATATTCGATTGACTTGTTCGCTATCGACTGTCAATCTTATGTATTTTGATCAACAGGTGCTGCTGCATTTTTACGTGATGTTTGCTAACACTATTTGCAATAAAAAAACTGCTTGGCGTTTGTTAACAGTCTGTCATCAATATGTTCGACATTTGCTTACTGTTAATCACTCTGTCATATATTTTACCAAGATTATTGCATACTAACAAAAGTGTGCTACCATAATTGACTATAACAAAGTATGTCTTCTGTTTGCGGTTTTTCTATTAAATAATCTGTTGCCAACATTTGCAATTGTAAAAAATGTTATGAGGGATAATATAAGTTTCAAAGTAATTTTAAGTAATCTTATTATTATTCTGTGGAGAAAATGTTTTTTAAAGAACAATATTTTCTGTACCGTAGGTTTTTTGTGACGTACTTTTTCAGGACAAGGATAATGAAATGATTCGAAATTTTGTATGCAAATGTCTTGATAGCCAGACCATGTTGAGCAAGGATTTTTACGTGATTCATTTATACACGCACGCGTATGAGCGCGCGTATCCCCTCTCCCCCCACCTCCCCCCACACACACACTCACACACACTCACACACTTACACATAAGGATTAGACCTCTGCTACGTCATATCTTGCACATTTATTCACGTTATTATGTATTTTTTCAAAGGCTTTTTTCATTCTAGCCGTGATATTAGGTCCGCCATTTTGAATTTTCCAAAAGGCCAAACGGCATCGAAAAATATACATTTCAACGAAAATTTTAAGCCCTTTTCGAACATTTTATCTCAAAAATTGAAATGGGCAGCAGGGATGGCCTTTTTGACGGAGAATGCCCCATATATATATATATATATATATATATATATATATATATATATATATATATATACATATATACATACATACATACATACATACATACATACATACATACATGCATACATATATGCCCCGCGCGCGCGCGCACGTCGCAACTCGGATACGCAAAACAAAATTCTGAAATCGTTTCGCTAAGCTGTGCAGTGTTGCCAGCTTGTCTTGTAATGAGAGAAAGCGAGAACGCTCGAGACAAAAGAGGATAGGTCGAGAAGAAGACAGACCGCTTGAGAAAGAAAAAGACAATAAAGTTCTCCACTCGTCGCCTTGGCTGCTGGACGCTGCGGCGCGGTTGAGTCGGAGAAAATTCTATTTCCTTCTCTCTCAAGCGTTTCCTTTCTCTCTCGAAGTATCCTCTAACATTTCAAGCTGTCTGTTTTTTTTTCGTTATAGCTGTAGATACATAATTTCCGATCTCGATTGACCATGCGACGAAAATTTTTCAGTATTGCATTAACGAGAAGATTTCGGTTTTAGTCATTGATTTTATGAATTTGATTTGATTGTAATATTTATTCATACATTTACTGCGATAGAATCCGTTGTTCAAGCATTTTCGAGAATAAGATCAAATACTTTTAGCAGCTATAGTACCGTTACGGAAGAAGAATTGCAAATTGACCTTTGTGGTTGAACGGTCATAATTCTTGATTACTATGGTGAAGGTTCCAGGTTCAATTTCTCGGGACAAATTTTTTTTTTTGTAAAATGTACTAAAAAAAAATTAAGAAATTCAAAAATGCTTTTCTACAATTAAATTAACTTGGACATAAAAAATATGTAAAAATTTCAATACTCTTTTGATGTTTTTAAAACATTCATTGTAAATTTTCATGGCAAATATAATTTTTGTGTTCTTGAGAAAATTTAATTGAATTAATAATAGAACAGCATTTTTAAATTTTTTAATATTTTTGTATAATAATATTTTAAAAGAATATTTATTTTTAACATTAATTCAGCATTAATTTATTATTTATTTTATATTAATCGTTTGTTTGAAACAGAAATTTGAAACAATGTTTATTTAACATTTATTTATATTATTTATTTAGAATACCAATTTAAAATTAAAGTGTTCTTATATTTAATTTAATTATTGTATCATATTGTAGCATTGTTTCCAGTTGCATTCTTATTGTTATTTCTTTATTTTTTAACAAATGAGATATGCTTTCCTCTATTATGTCATAATATGTCACTATTTTATATGCATTTGAAACGGATGCGTTTAAGGCAGAATTAGAATTTAATAAAGTAATGTTAAACTTATAATATAGAAAAAATAAAATAATTTTCTCATGGCGCTAAAAAAGTTTTACGAGCCTGAGTAAGGTCGATAAATTAGGTCGTTGTAATGATCTAGCGATACGCTTTGCTAGCAATTCGATTACAACGCCGCCGTCGGAATATCGAGCAACTAAACTAGTGTTCTTCGCACCAACACTACGATAAAATTACATAAACAATTTTCATACACTTATATCTTTTATACTAAAGCTTCTAGGATCATTTTGCAAGCGCCGTATTGTTCTTTCATTTAATTCACAATTCGCTAGCTACTTATTTTATACATACAATGTCTACAATTTTTATATGAGCACATGTTATCACGAGTCGGCTACAGAAACCGACAATTATATTACAATTTTTTAATCAATTTTCGTTTTTCGTATTAAATTATAGCTAGCGAACTGTGTTTTTGTCATTACTTTAATTGTGTAAAAGGATTTTGCGATCTGTTAAGCCAATTAAGAGTTATCTGTGCACAAAAATAAGCAGGTATAGAGACCGGTCCAGCATCGCCTTAAGCCAAAAATGGTCATTTTTGGTATTATTCTTTAATACTTAAGGTTTTAATATCTAAGAATAGAGATAGTCATTTGTAATGTATTCATAAAGTTATGAAAAAATGAAGTTACGAAAGAAGTCATGTAAATGTTTACATTAGCAAAATCTATTAACAAAAGAAATTTCATAAATAAGGCGTGCATTTTCGAAACTATACATATTTAGAATATAGTGTGTATTAACTGATTCGTTGTTTAATCGGGGTTACGTCAGCGGATTCGCGAGGTTGCGCTCCGGGACGTAGATCTTGCTCGTTAGTTAGTTTTGGTGAATAAGTGAGTATTTTGGTATCCCACCGCTGTCACCAGTTGTTACGTCCGCGGATTCGCGAGGTTGCGATCCGGGACGTAGATCTTGTTCTTTGGATTTTACTTCTGAGGTATAGGCAGCTGTCACCAGCCGCGGATCCGAATCGTTAAACAGCACGCCCGGATACGCGACAAATTTTTTATTGGGAAATAGGAGGTATTGTAGGGGGGGGGGGATATATTATTAGATGATTAATGACCAGTAAAATTAGAAAATGTAATAGCGTTTTAGCATGCGTGATTGAGCTTGGCGTGGGCTTAAATGAATGACAGAGCGTGCACGATAGTTGAATTGATAGCATATATTTAGGAACATAAGGAAACTACAGAAAAGATAATAACTGTACGGCCTAACCGCGGGTACAATAAAAATTCCCGTGTTGATCCCGGGTCAAACTTAAATTGACTTTTTCGCTCTCGGTGCTGATCGGCAGTCTCCGCGGGGTCGGTGCCGCGGTCCCTTTTCGGCCCATGGCTTCTTGAAGAGATGCATTGAATCAGTGAGAAGGATTGCCACGTGAATGTATAAGGAAGCCGATGACTTACCGGTCTTCTGAAGAGACGACTTTAATGCGAGAGAGAGAGAGAGAGAGAGAGAGAGAGAGAGAGAGAAACAGAGAGAGAGAGAGAGAGAGAGAGAAGTGTGAGTGATCTACGAATTTTAGTGAGACGAATTATTAATTGAGTATATGTTATGAGAGACGAATCCGCTGGGTCGGAGTGGACACCCATTAGAACGCCTCCTTTGAGGTGGATGTTATTCGAGAAAAGAGGGGACGGTGAATGCGTCGAGGAGTCGCGTTAGCGAGTCTTCCTTGACGGGATGGGAAAGGAGGGAGGACGGTGTCGAAGAGTCGCATTAGCAAGTCTTCTTCGACGCCGTAGGAGAGGGAGAGAGGGGAGACGTCGGAGAGTCGCTTTCGCGAGTCTTCTCCAACGCTCGGATGAAAGGAAGGGAGGCAGAGAAACGAGTGAGGCCACACTCTAGCTAATGCTAGGTTAGGTTAGGGATCCTAAGTGGTTAGGAGAGATCCTAAGTGGTTCAACCCTTAGGATCTCTGATGGGAAGGAGAGAGAGAGGGAAAGAGGCGATCCGACCGGGGCCACTCCGAAGACCAGCGTCTTCGTCAGGAATAAAACCTTCCCGTCGCTGCGATCGTACCTGGAGGTCTGAACGTTGGCGGTTGCCGATGGCAGCGATTCTCGCTCGACCAACAAGACTGATCTGAATTTCAAGCTCCGATTTCGCTCCTTGTGTAGGCAAGAATATGGGCAAGAGGTATCGCGGGACGATTCTTCAGGTTCGCGGAAAATTCGGAGCGATAGTTTTTCGTGACGTGTGGCCCTTAGAAGCCCGCCCCGCTCCGCGACCGCGCGGCTTGCGCCTATATCGCGCGAGCGCTTGTAGACTTCTCCGGGGATCGAAACTTCGCGGGGGCACCGCATACCAAGCCCCGACGCGAAATCCAGTGCTCAGAAAAAAATAGAATTTAATAGAAATTATATTATAATTGAGAGTGTGCGAGGCGATAGCGCCAAGCACATGCAGTAGTTTTACGTATAAAAAGTTAAGGTTTTATTATCATTCGTAAGAGATTAATTGATTCAAAATCGTTTGGCATTTTTATTGGCCGCGATTTTAGAGTTATTTCAATCAGAGTTGCATGGCGCAGCATAGAAAGCGTCCATGAGTGGATTACGTTTCGATAATTATAAATATGCCGTGCCTAATATTTTAAATTAAATTGGAAAGATGAATAGAATTTCAAAGCGCGGAGCTTGGTGGTATTAAAGGGGGTCGCCAGCCGAGGGGTCGGCGCGCACGATGTTTGTCTCGCGCCGATGGACGCTCGCTGGTGTTGCGCGTCGAGGGGGCGGCACCGCGATGTAGCCAAGCCGTATGAGATTTGAAATCGAGCGATATCGATTTATGATACTGATGTAGGATTCATTAATTGATCGGAGGATGTTTCCGGGTTCTAATTAGGCTATTATTAGTACGGATGGCGCGGAAAAATAAAAGTTTTCTCGCCAGACGTAACACTCGGTATATTTTAAATGTATATTATGTTCTAAATATACATAGTGTCGAAAATATACCCTTTATTTATAAAATTTCTTTTGTTAATGAACATTGAGAGATGCATAAAATCTAAATGTTATTCAGAGACAAGAAATGGCTAATGTGAACATTTATTAAGATTTTATTAATAACTTTAATAACAATGAGCGACGTAAAACCTTTAAATCTTTTAAGGTTTTATTATTCAAGGACAAGACTTTAATAATATAATATATTTTATTATTATAAATTAAATTTTGAAGGACTTATGATTATTTTTATCAATATTAACCTTTGAAATTAATTATTTTTAAGTTTTATACTCTGATTAGAGATACAAAAACTTATCAAATTCAAGCAAATTCTGAAAAAAATTTTTTATAAGAATTGTGTAAAATCCTTTTTCAAATTTACATTTTCCTATATAAGAAATATAAATTTCATAATTTGTGTTATATTACATTTCACTTAAATTCAAGTAAATAAATATGTATAAAAAGGCTTAAGTTTATCTTGTAAAAATATATTATTAAAATATTAAATGTATATATAAAATAATAATTTTTAATATTGCTTTTTACAAACAATATATTTTTTACTAAATGTTAATTTAATGCAATTGCATTTACAGAAGATAACACATATATACATAATTTAACATCAGACGAATATGTGGGTACTGAAGCTAACACTCATATACGAGTACATAACTTAACATCAGACGAATATGTGGATACTGGAGATAACACTTAGACACATAATTTAACATCAGATGAAAATGTGGATACTGAATATAACACTAGAGATAACACTGATATACATAATTTAACATCAGACGAATATGTGGATACTGAAGATAACACTCAGACACATAATTTAACATCAGATGAAAATGTGGATACTGAAGATAACACTGGAGATAACACTGATATACATAATTTAACATCAGATGAATATGTGAATATTAAAGATAACACTCATGTACATAATTTAACATCAGATGATCATGTGTATGATATGTGTACTGATACAAAATCAAACACATCACATAATATAGAAAATGAAGCAAAAATTAATATACAAAGAAGAATGCCATTACAAAAACTGAATCATGAAGATGTACAAACAAGAATGCCATTGCAAGAACTAAATCATGAGGATGTACAAAGAAAATTATCATTACAAGAACTAAATCTTAAGGAAAGATATAATTTACGCGTAAAATGTCATAAAAAAGGACAGAAATTTTTAAACACTGATAAAGGTAAGCATGAAAATTTTAATACTACATTCAACATTTGCAAATAACACAAATTTTAGATTAATTGTTCTTTTACGGCGGAATACTGTTGAGGCAACATTTAAGCAACTGTTGATATAATGTATTATATAATATGGAGAAATATAAATGCTATAGTCAGAAAAATAGATACTAGAAAGGAACTATCAATATAGATAAACCAATAAAAAAGCATTGCATATTACATATTCCCTAGTATTGCCTCAATAAAATTTTGGCTTTAATTGTATACGGTTATGATATTACTATAATAAACGTTTTACTATTACATTTGTTGATATAATTTGTTATTGACAGAAAATTTTAATAGAGGACACGAAAACGTATCAAAACAAGATAATAATCTTTTAAAGTTACCAGAATTATACGTGGTTCTACAAAAAATAGAGCACTACAGAAAGAAACTATACATGAATCATCAAAAAAACGTTGTAAAAAAATAATTTAATTACAGGTAATTCTATCACAGTATTCTACTGGTATCGAATTAAAGATAAAGAATTAAAATAAAATAAGAAATTCAAATTTTAACTTTGATACGCATTTATATACAATATTATTATTAACTTTCCTGTTTTTTTCACAGACGATGAAATGATATATAAAGCGCCGTAAAATAAATATTTATGACTTTTTTACTATTTTAGTCTTGTTCAAAAAATCTTCCACACTGTGAACTAGAACCTTTAGGATAACCAAATTACTTCAAAAGTGAAATCTTCTGTAGACGTTTGTACGGTGTGTTATGTTAACGAGCGCATATACCTTCATACCCTGCGGTCATCAGGCTTGTTGCTACACATGTATCAAACGTTTGTCTGCGTATGCACGAAATTTCTCTACTTAATAGAAAAAATGTGATATAAACTTTACATAAAAACGTCCAAATATTAATATTCATCGTTCCTAATTTCTGCGTCGAAATATTATGAAAACTTTCTACTATGTTGTTAGTACGTACAAGACAACTATAGGTACTAATTTCCGATACCATATTTAACTAGGTAATTCTCAGATATAATAAAATTTAGTAAAAGTAGACGTTTTTCAGTAAAAGTGATTGAAAAATCTTAACAAACTTGATATATGTATTTTGAATTGTGAAAAAAGTCAGTAAAGTAGTAATACTTGTTTAAAAGGCTTCATCTAAATTATCTGAGAAAAACTCCACATCTACAAGTTTATCATTTGTTAATTCAGCATCTAAAAAAACAATCTTATAGACTATTAGAATAGATTTGTCTAATAATAAATTAATAACAAATTATGGTAATAAATAATTTTTTATGTTTGAAAATATTATAAAAATTGTAACATATATTTGGACATTACAATATACGTATGTGATTATAAGTATGATGTATAGGATACTTTCTATTTAGTGACACTAAACGACACAAGTATCATTCCGTCTTTGTTTGATATCTAATAATGAACAAAGAATGATATTTGTGTTAAGTGTCACTAAATAAAAAGCACCTATTGAAAGCATAGTATTTAACTGCTAATAATGCTATATGTTTCATTTGAAAGATATTATTGTTCGTGGTAAACATTAGTAAAATTCCTTCAGGACAACCTTAGAGAAAATTAAAATTTCAACATATAATTATTTAAATACATAAATAATTACAAAAATAAATACAATAAATATAAATATAATAGTAGAATGTATAAGCCGGTTCTAACACAGGGATCTCAGGGGGTGCGGGGAAGGGGGGGAATATTTCGGGTCGCGCGGGAGGACCTAACCGGCGATAAGGTCCCGCGGGTGGACCAAACCGGTTGGGGAGGGGGAGGGGGGGCTTAAAACGGGGTCACACGTGTAAACCTAACCGGTAGTTCTGCGTAATCAATGTTTATATAAACAGTGATAACGATTCGAGGACCATGTTCTTGGCCGATGTTTAAATAAATTTGACACCTTTGAAATGTGTCGCGTGGAGGCAACTGGCCATTTAAAGTAAACATGGACCATGTACTTGTCACTCTGTTTACATAAACATAATAAATCACACCGCGAGGAGGTGTGTATGACTGTACTTTGAAATCGGAAATGTCTGTCATCACGAGGGGGATAAGCGATACGATGGCGAATATTTTGTGGGGTGTGCGCGGCTATTTCCGCGGGGCCCGCCGCCGCCGCCGCCGCCGCCACCGCCGCCGCCGCCGCCGCCGCCGCCGCCATCACCGCCGCCCCCCAACGCTCGCTATCCTCTAATAATTTTTTGGTCAAGGTGGATGCAAGAGAGAGAGAAAAGCGCTGAACAGCTCTTTCAGCTGTGCTAATAACGCGTTGAAATATTATTTAGATTTGTTTACGTGAGCTCTCTTTCATGCGCGTTTGTCGCCCAGTGGCATGTCTAATCGTGCAAGGTATCTTTCTTAGTAAAGAGAAGCGCCGATAATCCGGCTTCTAATGACACGTGTAAATAATATTTAGATTTGTTTACATGAGCTCTTTTTCGTGTGCGGTTGCCACCCAGTGGCATGTCTAAGCTTGCAAGATATCTTTCTTAGTAAAGAGAAGCGCCGATAATCCGGCTGCTGCACGTTGAAACAATATTTAGATGATGCAAGAGGGAAGCGTTAATATTTCGATCGATTAAACTCATGTTTCGGTTATAAGTTTGGCGAATGTATTATACGATCAGTCTCGATGTGGACACCGAATCAGTCGTAATAGTTACTCTCTAAAAAATGGTTGATCATATTGAAGTTCACATTAAACGCAGTCAAAATGGAGTTTGACAACGCATTGCTTGATATAGACATAAATCTATTTATAGATTATAATCTAGAAGAAATCGTGTACGTTCTCGATAATGTGTTTATGCCGGAAGAAGAAGAAGAAACCGATGTTCCACGATGACGGGTATCGTCGATAAAATTCCTTCGCGATCGAGAATTAGGAATACGCAGGACTTGTGAACGTGCCGTGAGACAAGGTGTCATTATTAACTCAGAACGTGTTTGTAGATTGTCAGACTACAGGAAAAGATAATTGTATTTGCTCATACTGGACCATCTGTGCGCGTTTGATAATTGTGAAGAAAAGCAATTAAACAAATACCAGTGGGCAAAAAAAATTTACCAGAATATCTCTATATACGATATCATTCTGCAGATTACGATTCCCGCTGGTCATGGACAGTGAATCAAATTTCTTGCAATAAACGTGTATACACCACCACCACAGAACTGCGACGATAAGCGCGAACCTGCAGTGATTAATTTATTTAATCGGTGGGTTGAAAAGAGAAATAGAGAGCAGGATGATCCTTGGTGGAGATACGCTATACCTCTTGATTTTTGTGAATTAAAATATATAAACGGACACTGTAACGTTCTAAGCGCACAGCGAATTTGCAAATCATGTAAACAAAATACGTGCAAGTGCTCCGAGAAAGCGTGTGATACGTACTAAAAAACTGAAAAAATGGAAAATAGTGAGCGAGTGGAACGCGAACTGCTGGAGCAACGCTCGCAGATTGCAAATTTAGCTGAATGTTTCGAGTGGTTGCAACGATGCGACGAGTACCTCGCGCAGCTCGAAGAACATTGTAGTGCCAAACGTCCTCGACTCGCCATGGGAAAAAGACAATCACTTGTGTCAAGAATTGCGCGACTCAAAGGTGAAAAAGCGCAGTTAGAAAGACGTTTCATACACGTTGGTGGCAATTATGCAAGCACTGGCGCTGATGATAAGAAATCGCTCGTATGGCGCGAGATCGAGACCGCGTTCAAGAATCGCATTGTGACTGGCGCTGTTATTAACATTGATTATATCGAGCCGCGACATTTTTTGGAGGACGCCTGTGATTTGGTGATTGAGCGAGTGCAAGACGCTATCGCGAAACATGATAGTGTAAAGGTAAACACCGTATTTAATGGTGAATATGTTAATAATCATGATGAACGTAATATTAAAAATATCGCTACGAGGAACAATGAACTTTATCGATCGTCAAATTTGCGCTAGTGGTATCAGCAGAGTGTCATCGATGTCACGTTGGAGATGCTCGACGAGTTCCAAGAACGCGATAGTGGTTGGGCTCTTACGCGAATACTGAATTTAACGGTAAACATTAATAAACATAATCCCATGCACGTGGGATGTTGCATCGAATTGCCGCGGGGAATAAAGAATAAACGTGCCGTGATTAATGTGCAATCGAAAGACAATGCGTGTTTCGCGTGGTCGATAGTGGCCGCGCTGTACCCTGTCGAAAGACATGCAGACCGAGAGTCGTCATATCCGCATTACTCGACTGTTTTAAATGTTAGTGACATAACATTTCCAATGAACATAAAAGACATTGGAAAATTTGAACGATTAAACGACGTGTCGGTAAATGTGTACGGTACCGAATTCGACAGAAAAGAAAAGAAACTAGGCGTATTCCCGATAAGGCTCACCAAGGATAAGAAGGAGAAGCATGCCAATCTACTGTACTTGGAAGATGAACGTGAGAACAGCCTCGGCTACTTTGCGTGGATTAAGAACCTGTCACGACTGCTCAGTTCACAGCTGAGTAAAAACGAACACAAGAAATTCATCTGTGATCGGTAAGTGTAATAATAAAATCTGTTGAAAAAAAATATTTATCACTCATAAAAATTGTTTTAATTTTAAAAAATCGTCTTCTATTTTTTTATAGTTGTCTGCATTACTTCAGCTCAGAAGAAAAGTTGCAGTCACACAAAGTGGATTGTCAGCAATTAAACGACTGCGCCGTTCTACTACCAAGCGAGGATAACAAGTGGCTTGAATTCGATAATTACAACAACAAGGAGCGTGTACCCTTTGTTGTTTATTCAGATTTGGAGTGCGTACTGCGGAAGATTGACCCAGGAACAGAGAACACTTCAAATTTCCCGTATCAGCATCACGAGGTATTTAGTATAGCATATTATGTTAAGTGCTCATACGACGACGCGTTGTCAGAGTATCACTTTCGTCGCGATAACGATTGCGTCGTGTAGTTCGCGAAAGAACTCGAAAACCTGGCGCATAGCGTGAAAGCCAGAATATCCGCCAATGTTCCTATGGAATCATTAACTAAAGAACAGCAAGAGGCATACAGTAACGCGAGGAATTGTCATATCTGTGAAAAACCGTTCGCACCGAATAGTATAAGTGTGCGCGATCATTGCCATTTGACAGGGTCTTACCGTGGTCCTGCTCATTCAGATTGTAATTTAAATTACAAAAATTCATACGTTATTCCGATCGTATTTCATAATTTATCGGGTTACGATGCACATTTCATCATAAAAGAAATTGCCACCACGTTCGAAGGTAAAATCGATTTACTACCGATAAATAAAGAAAAATATATATCTTTTACCAAATATGTTGAAAATACTTGTGATAAAGACATAATTTTCAAAAATGCACGAAATTATATACGGCTACGGTTCATCGATTCGTACAAGTTTTTAAATTCAAGTCTTGACAAATTGGCATCTTTTTTAAGTCTTGATAAATTAAAAATTTTTCATTCGGAATTTTCCTCGTTATCAAACGAAGGCTTTGAATTGTTGACACGCAAAGGTGTCTTTCCATACGAATACGTGGATAATGTTGACAAACTGTATGAAACGCAACTGCCACCGCGTGAATCATTTTATAGTTCTCTTACCAAGCAGACAGTATCACAGACAGATTATGCTCATGCTCAGAAAGTTTGGCAGCAGTTCTCAATCAAAACCCTGGGTGAATACAGCGACTTATATCTCAAGACCGATGTCTTATTATTGGCTGATATTTTTCAAAACTTCCGCGAAAGTAGCATTAATAGTTATGGTCTTGATCCCGCGCATTATTACACATTGCCAGGCTACACTTGGGATGCAATGTTGAAACTAACACGCGTAAGATTTGAGTTGCTCGCCAATATAGACATGATCTTATTTATAGAACGCGGTATACGCGGTGGTTTGAGTCAATGCTCCGGTAGATATGCTAAAGCCAATAATAAGTACATGCGTTCTTACGATCCATCGAAACCATCGTCTTATCTAATGTATTTTGACATAAACAATATGTATGGTTTTGCGATGTGTCAACCATTACCATACGGTGAGTTTCAATGGATCGAAAACGTTGACAATTTTGACGTGAACGCGATCGCTTCGGATTCGCCCACTGGGTATGTGCTAGAAGTCGATCTCACATATCCACAATGTCTGCACGATCGACACACTGACTTACATTTCTGCCCTACACACGATAAACCGCCAGGATCACGGCAGAAAAAACTTCTCGCAACGTTGTACGATAAAAAGCGGTATGTGATACATTACCGTTATTTGCAAAAATGCACGCGCAATGGGCTTAGCGTAACAAAAATTCATCGCGTATTACAGTTTGCTCAATCTCCATGGCTTCGCGATTATATAGAATTGAACACAAAATTTAGAATGAATGCAAAAAATGATTTCGAAAAGAATTTGTACAAATTGATGAACAACGCCGTGTTTGGAAAAACTATGGAAAACGTACGTAATCACGTAGACGTAAAATTATTGACAAAATGGGAAGGACGTTACGGTGCAGAGGCAATGATCGCTAAACCAAATTTTCACAGCCGCAGCGTCTTTGCGGAAAATTTAGTTGCCGTCGAACTGCGTAAACTCGAGGTGAAGTTTAACAAGCCGATTTACGTGGGTATGTGCATACTTGACATATCAAAAATCTGCTTGTACGAATTTCATCACGAATATATGTTTCCGCTATATAAAGACAAGTGCAAATTGTTATATTCAGATACTGATAGTCTTGTTTATTTCCTCGAGTGCGATGATATTTATTCAACGATGAAACGTGATATAGCGAGATATGATACAAGCTTTAACCCGCAGACAACCCGTACGGTATGCCTCTCGCGAATAAAAAAGTCCTCGGTCTAATGAAAGATGAAAACAACGGTGCGATCATGACCGAATTTGTAGGGCTTAGAGCAAAGATGTACGCGATCAAAGTAGATGGTAAAAAGGATACCAAAAAAGCGAAAGGTGTGAAAAACAATGTAGTAGCGCGAACTATTACTTTTGAAGATTATATGCGATGTTTGAACGATGAAATAGAAATAACTCGTAGCCAATCGTGTATACGTTCGAAGCTGCATCAAGTGTTTATTGTTTCAGAATCCAAAGTGGCGCTCTCGCCATATGATGATAAAAGATACCTTGTTCCATCATCATTAACAAATACATTACCATGGGGACATTGGCAGATACAATTATAATCATAAGATGTTCTCACATTTTTACAAATATTATGCATTTTAATCTTTCATTGTATTACATTTTTTTTGTATTTCTTACACGTTTAATATGCTAGTAATATTTTATATAAGTACGTTATTCATACCTTATACTTTGTTTTATATTCTGTATGCTTCATTTTATACATCTTATGTATTGTTTCATATATGTTACACGCTTAATATATATTTGACGTTTTATGAATAAGATATTTTTGATATTTTTTTTCAAATTTTAGATATACGTTTTTTAATAAAAATTTTTATATGACATTTTGTATTAATAAGGATAGAAGAAGAATAAAGACCTAAAAATTGTTTGTATTCATTTTATATATTTTGTAAACGCTTATATGATATAAAATATATACATATTTAATTGAAATAAATCAAATAACATCTTTTTTATTTATCCATGAGTTGTGCGAATCATCGAATCCCAGCCACTTGACGTAAACCTTGTTTCCTTTCTTCTTTATTATCTTCTCTACCAGGTATACATTTGGATGAGTCGTGCGATGCAACTCGTACTCATAGAAGGCACCCGCTATTTGTTTACCGCGATAATCTTCCAGGAGATAAGTTACGGGATTATTACGCTGTACTTTAACGATCTTAAACACCTCGGTGGTCCAATTGGGGGTG
Source organism: Solenopsis invicta (assembly GCF_016802725.1). Taxonomy (NCBI): domain Eukaryota; kingdom Metazoa; phylum Arthropoda; class Insecta; order Hymenoptera; family Formicidae; genus Solenopsis; species Solenopsis invicta. Next base: position 13,138,447 of record NC_052676.1, on the reverse strand, counting down.
TGCCCCTTAGAGAATGTCGTTTTGTGCTTGCTCACGCGCACCGAATCGTTTACTTTGAATTTCGCGGGTCCCATGATTTTTATGTGAGAGTATACAGTGCCCAGGAGTTTTTCAGCAACTTCCGAATTAACGTCGACTGGTCGCATGACGATAGTACGATGCCTGCGGTTGTTGTAATCCGACACCAGACGCGGCAGCTCGTTGACCCACTTGTGCGACCCGTTAAGTGTAAACATACGCCACATATCGTTCTTAAGTGTGCGATTCCATCTCTCTATTATCGATGCTTTTAAAACCGAATATGTAGAATAATGATTAATGTCATGCTTTTTCAAGACTTTTTGCACATCGGCGTTATAAAATTCCTTTCCCATATCCGTTTGTAAATTTTTCGGGCATCTTCCGCTCTCTCGAATTATCTTGGCGATTGCGTCAGCCGTCTCACGCCCGGCCTTGCTCTTGAGCGGTACTGCCCAGGCGTATTTACTCAACGCATCGATGACGGTAAGTATGTAATTATGACCTCTATTGTACTTTTAATAGGGACGCATCTCGACGATATCAGCTTGCCAAAGATCGTTGAATCTTTTGATTATAACACGTCTTCTAGGAAAATTGCGTCTAGATGACGCGTGTAATTCTTCGACGATTCGTTGCCTCTCGGAGCTTATTGTTTTCTTCGATGAACTCATATTTCGGCGCGTGAACGAATTGCATTACGACTAACTCGTTTAGCGGTTACACGATGTAATTTATAATGTCGGCATTGCAAAGTTCCTCTACTTTTGTTTAAAAAAACGTTTTTTCTCCATTTATCAGTATTTTCTGTCTCCCTTTAATAACTTTTCTTTGACTTCCGGTTTCTGTCGATTAGATAATTTTTCATACTCATTTTTGACTCTATCTACGGCCATTCGATAACCATCCTTCACTTGTTCTTGTGTCTTTTCATAGCAATCCTGAGCCGATCGATAATTGTCTGCCAACCGTTCTGGAAACGTCCGATTTTTATTTAAGAATCGTTCAAAGTCATTCGTTAAACGTTCGTAACCGTCTTTTCGACGTTCATTGCTGCTCATTTTTGTCGTCTATCGCACGTCCTTCTCAAACAAAATCAACCTCTCGTCTGACTCGTTTCGTGGGTATACGATTTAATTTATAATTATGCCAGCTTCCACGATGGACAACATCTCGTTGCCGTGAGCGTCGTTGCCCGCTCGATGTGAAGCGTCTAGCAATCGTAGACGATCTACTAATTCGTTGGGATCGTCCCAGTGCACGTAATCAATCGCGTTGTCGTTTAGTATCATAGCGCGAGGTAATCCCTTTCCGGATTTATTCGTTCTCTTTGGTGTAGATTCGATTGAACATCAATGGTGCGATCACGTATCTATACTTGTATCCTTTGTTGCCTCGTAGTCGACTCTCCGCGGTGTAATTACGTCTATGTACGTTTGTAGTCAACAGTATGCTCTTGTACTTTTGCAAATCGTCCTCCTTATAGAGAAAATCATCGGGGAGTCTCTTAAAAATCAACTCGTAAAGACCGGGTGTGCCAGCGTATCGCACGCCATCGATAATTATGTTATCATTGATGTCCACGTCAAATTTTTTATTACCAAGCATCATTCCATCCTTGTCGAGACGAACACCATACACGGTGTCTATAATTTTCTCTTTTCCACCACCGCTGAAGAAATCTCCAATGTACTTTTGACCGAGCGGTCCAAAATGCTCAGACAACGTTTTTCGACCTTCCAACGTTTGCATCTGATGTTGAACATTCGTTCCAAACGAATCGTCTGTGGTCTCGAAAACGTCCTCGAGAGCCTTGTTAGTTAATGTTGCAGGACCAATCATCGTACGCGGTGTTGACGTTATCGCTGGTGAATCCATTGCGTCGTACGCTTGTTCAAAACGTTGCTTTTTGCTCGATGTTGCTTTCGACAATTCGTAAGATGCACCATCGTCGTCATCGTCGTCGCTCGGTCTTTTCTTAATTATTCTTTCTTCCTTGATTTCTTCTTTTCTTTTAATCGGCTGAGATTCCTCGACAATCTGTTTCAGAGGTGCGACGATGGGCTTGAAACGTCTCTCCATTGCAATTTCCTCCTCGATCCTGCCGGTTTTTAAAGCGCGATGTTTCTTGCGGATCGCATCGCTCGTTTTTTCAATCTCCCTCGCGAGTTGCTCACGCTTGCGTATATCTTTGTTATTTTCCGCCATGTTAACGTTCAACGTTGACGTATCGATAATGACTAATCGTTTTGCGGTACCGCGAACTCGTTAAATCCTTTTCTGTATCGTCCGTTACTAAGCGCGCTGTCCTTGTCTATCACTAGAAATCCATACTTTTGTTGCCAACAAGCACGGCACAAAGCACAAAATTCGTCGTACGACATGTCGGTGTTTACGTGATCGTTGTAAACGTGTTTGAGGTTGGTACCATCCTGTTTAAACATAATTAGGAAATTAGCGTTATCGCGTATCAGATGTTTAGGTATCCTCGCGTACGTTTGACAAAGATAAAAGCAGTCGACATTCGAGTGGCGGCCCATTGAAAAGTATTCTCTCACCGCATCCTGCTTATCGCACACAACGTCGTCGAAGACGAAGACTGAATTTGGAAGCGCCTCGCTCGGTGGAATAACGTCGCTATTATTGAAGAACGTAATGTAGTCGATTTCATCGATCGATTTCAACAGATTTTCGAGATATTGATATTTAGGCTGCTGCAGCGACTTGGAATAAATATAAACATTCTCGAAACGTACACCATGCGGACTCTCGAGCAGGCTTATCAGAACATTAGTTTTGCCGCACGAAGATGGTCCCGCAATTACTGCGCGTATGGTACTCGGCAGCATTTCACCGTGTTTCCGCAACTGCTCGTTGTCCCCCATCATTCGCAATTTCTCGTGGCAGTTTGTGACGCGTATCGTCAGCGACTGCCGCACGAATTTCATGTTTCACACTAAACTCGCGTGACGCGTCGAGGGCCTATTTATAGATGTGTGAAATCTTGAGTAGCTCAGTATCAAAAATGTTTCTCGCGCTGTCACATCCCAGCGATATTCTGGACCTAAGCGCTGAGCAGTTGCAATATATACCTAAAGTCGTACTGTTACGCGTGTATGGTAATTACATCGACCACGTTTGGAAACGGCTTCCGAAACGTATACAGGTGGACCCGGTAGTTCAAACTTATCGTCGCTGCGACGAGCATTATAATCAACCTTGGCAGCGTACGCACATCGACGGCCCTGCACCGAGGATAAAAGATTGCAGCGAATGTCAGCGTCGAACAGAACCGGAAGTTTGCTGAATCGAGCGATAAACGCGCTTCCTTTCGAGTTACATATCCCCGGTTACCAGTTTTGCGGTCCGAGCACTCGGCTGAAGAAACGATTAGCCAGAGGCGACACGGGCGTAAATCCATTGGATGCAGCGTGCCGCGAACACGATATTGCGTATTCTAAGAGTAACGAACTCGTCGATAGACACGCTGCTGACGATATACTCGCAGCGTCAGCACGGAAACGCATTACCGCGAAAGACTCGACTTTGGGCGAGAGAGCCGCCGCTGCAGCCATCTGGGCAGCGATGAAGGCCAAGACCAAGATGGGTATGAATGCAAAGACGAGAAAGAGGAAAACGACGACGACGAAAAAAAAAACGAGTACTTCCGTCGGCAAAACGAGGCGGCATGTTACCGATTCTACCAATGTTGGGCGTTCTAGGATCTTTGATCGGTGGAGCTGCAAATGTAGCGAAAGCGGTAAGCGCCCGCATAGATGCGCGACGTCAAATTGAAGAACTGCAACGTCACAATCGCGCGATGGAACAAGGTCGCGGTCTATACTTGGCACCTTATAAATACGGACGAGGAATTTATCTCGGGCCGTATAAACGCGGACAGGGCGTATCAACTAGAGAACTAAGAGAAAAAAAAAAACGTCGAAAAGACGATAAAAATGCCTGCGGGCGTGACCACCGACGTGCAATTGAACCAGCTGGCGAGACGTATGCGCATACCGTATTTTAGAGGTGTGTACATGCGTAATGCTTTACCGACGAGTGGCGTACGTCGAAACGAGAGCGGTATCGTTAATTTGGACGATACCACGGGCCCTGGCACGCACTGGGTGGCTTACGCAAAGAGGGGCAACCGCGTTGTATATTTCGACAGCTTTGGCAATCTTCGACCGCCTCGAGAGTTGGTGCGATATTTCGGAAGCAATGATACGATAGAGTACAATCAAACGTCCTATCAGACGTACAATCAAAATTTCTGCGGACAAATGTGCCTGAGATTTTTACAAACTGTTGACTTTTAAAAAAATCGATGAGGTGTCGAAGAGTCTCAGTATTCGTTGAACGCTTTTTCCATCATGTCGTTTACGCTAACGCTAAGCGGAAAGAGCAGCGTTCTCGCTGCAAATTACTCTCCGGCGATAGATTTGACCGATGCCGAATACGAAGTCGGTTTAACGCTTTTTGAAACTTATAACACGATAGCGAACGTGAACGCCTCAAACAATAAATTTTATTTCGGCAAAGACGATGTGGAGATTACGATACCCGAGGGATCGTACGAGTTGCCGACCATTAACGAATTTTTGAAACGCGCAATCTCGCAGAAACGTCCACGACGCAACGCGCCAGATGCCGGTGACACGCTAGTTGTCCGCGGCGATATCGGCGTGATCAATGATGACAGCGAGGAAGCGATAGTGATTCGAGCTAATCATAACACGATGAAATGTGAAATTAAATGCGCTTACAAAATAAATTTTAAAAAAGCCAACAGCATTGGATCGCTGCTGGGATTCTCGAAGCGTATACTGCATCCACGTAGATGGCACGAATCGGACATGTCAATTAATATTATGAACGTAAATATTATCCGCGTCGAATGTAGTATCACCGCAGGTGCATACAATAACGGTGCGCGTGTGCATACGATTCATGAATTTTCTCCGAGCGTGCCTTCAGGATATAAGCTCAGTGAAAGGCCTGCAACAGTCATTTACTTGCCAGTGATCATACGAAGCGTTACGGATCTTACCATACGCATTGTCGATCAAAACAGACGATTGCTGGATTTTCGAGGGGAGGAAATTACCGTCAGGTTGCACGTTCGAAAACGATAACGCGACACATGAGATGCTTGTGTTGAGTGGAGCTGAGCGAGCAAAGAGAGATAACGCATTCTTTACAAGACCGGTGACATAATCATCATCATCGATTGATAATCCGACTCGATCAACTGAGAAGCGAAAGAAGCTCAGTGTATCAAGCGTTAAATTTTTACAATCACTGGGATTCGCGGTACGACAATCTTGATTAAAAAAGAAAAATGACTGATATTCTAAATATCGGAGACAAGCCAATCTTTGACGATCGAATTGTCAAGATTGAGACTCATGCTTATTCGCCGTATGCAAACACAACGTACGGGCACAGCGACGAGATAAGAATACCCATACAGCAACAGGATTTGTATACATTGCCGTACGAGAGCTTTCTATATGTCGAAAGGAGGCTGACTAAAAAGAAGAAACCTGAAAAGGTCAACGGTGACGTGGTTTTGGGAAATAATTGTGTTGCGTTTATGTTTGGTGAGATAAGATATGAACTCGACGGTGTCGAGATTGATCGTAATAGAAACGTGGGTATAACTAGCTCACTCAAAAACTATGTAACGCTGTCATCCGACAAAAGCGTGATTTTGCGAAATGCTGGCTGGGAAGAACAGTTGACTACCGCTGATGGCTACTTCAACTTTTGCATTCCGCTTTACGTGCTGTTGGGATTCTGCGAGGATTACCGTCGAGTAGTGATCAACGCTCGTCACGTATTGATCTTGATACGAGCGCGCAACGATAACAATTGCCTAAAGGGCAATTCAGCGGTAGAGCCTGTGATAGAATTGTTTAAGATTCAGTGGCGAATGCCGCACGTAATACTGAATGAAATAAATAAACTTTTGATGCTGCGCACATTGGAGAGCGGACGATACCTCAGCATGGGTTTTCGCTCGTGGGATCTTTACGAGTATCCGCTTTTGCAACGTACGACCAAGCGCTCGTGGGCTATCAAGACCGCTACTCAACTCGAGAAGCCGCGATATGTCATCTTTGCTCAGCAAACCGGTCGAAAAAACGTCATGTCCGAGGACACGAGCCGATTCGACCATTGCAATTTAATCAACGTGAAACTGTACTTGAACTCTGATAGTTATCCTTATGAAGATATGAATTTAGATATTAGTAAAAATAGATGGGCTATTCTGTACGACATGTATGCACGTTTCTGCAAAACTTATCTCGGATACGAGTATCTCGAGTCGAATCTCACAGTGACAAATTTTATACGTCACGGTCCTTTCGTAATAATAGATTGTAGTCGGCAAGTTGAAACAATCAAGAGCGCAACCGTTGACGTGGGATTGGAATTTGAGGCAAAGGATAACGTACCAGAAAATACTAGTGCCTATTGCTTGATAATACACGATCACGTGATTCAATACAACCCGTTGACAAACATTGTGCGCAAAATCACTTAATTCCACGCATATATATATTATACGATACATCGACGTAGACCACAGTCTTCGTTTCGACCGCGACATGTCCGTGCCGACGTTCGTGGATCTGCAAGGTTTCCCCCTTGGACGATTGAGAGGTTTCGTCGTAAAAGAATTTGCTGCTCTTAGAGGGGAAAACGTTCTCGCGCATTATATCTTTGACAGCCCCCAGCCATGGGATTGGTTGATGAAATCCGAAAGATCTTGCGCCTCCTGGCTCACTGCCATGCATCATGGGCTAAGATAGGGCACCGACGGGGTGGTTCCGTACCGGAAAGCGAGACAAGTGATTACAACTGCAGTACTGGGTGCTGAAAATCCTGACGACAAGGAGATTGTATACGTCAAAGGACATGAGAAACGAGAATGGCTGGGAGAATTACTTCTGGACAATCGGCGAGAATACGCATACATCGAGAGCCTGGATGTGGATTACGAAGACGTGGATAATTTGAATAATCTAGATGATGCTAATACTTTTCAATGTGGGCAACACCGTACGAATAAACATTGTGCTTTACAAAATGTATTCAAACTTTACAATTGGTAGACACAATTGCAAAAATAAACATATGTAATATACGAGATACATTTTTTTTTTTCCCCTCCATTACATCTACGTTTCTCCAACGTTTTTTTCATGTTTCTCACGTTTAGTTTAACGTTTTTCATGTTTAGATTAACGTTTTTTCATGTTTCACGTTTCATGTACGTCATGTTTCATGTACGTCATGTTTTACGTTTCATGTACGTCATGTTTCATGTATGTCATGTTTCACGTTTCATGTACGTCATGTTTCACGTTTCATGTTTCTCACGTTTAGTTTAACGTTTTTCACGTTTAGTTTAACGTTATTCATGTTTTTTCACGTTTAGTTTAACGTTTTTCATGTTTTTTTCACGTTTAGTTTAACGTTTTTCATGTTCAGATTAACGTTTTTTTCATGTTTCACGTTTCATGTACGTCATGTTTCATGTACGTCATGTTTCATGTACGTCATGTTTTACGTTTCATGTACATCATGTTTCATGTACGTCATATTTCACGTTTCATGTACAACGTTGCCAGACCGCGAAAACGTGTCGTGACAAGTTCGAGCGATAACGATGATGATGAAATTGTTTGATAGAGGGGAAAAGTATCCCCCACTCCTTTACAATTGCAGAAGCTTTAATCCTCCTGCAAACGTCGCAATTTATAATCAGTTTTGAATCAGTCGCTCGTTTGAACGGTTCTGAGACAACGCATCTCTCTCTCGGTATAAACAATGGCAAACTATTACGTTCCAATCCAGACTGAAGCGTGCGAGAGAGCGTAAGTATCTTTATATTTAAATTACGTTTTATACATTTATTGTACGTTTTACTTATCTCTCCGTTTTTTTCAGCACGTCTTTGGAATCGCGGTATACGCTGCGTATTTTGAGTAGAAGGTTTGCGCTAACATCAACTTCCTACAAATGGATTGATGTAGCGATCAACGTTGGATCTGTTTCCTGCTCCGTGGAGATATCGCTCGGCGATACACGCGGCAACCGGATCGTTCTACCTTATAAAACGTGGAGAGCTCTGTTAGATAAACGTGCGGATTTCGAGCGATTCGTCCAGTCAACCGAAGCACCATCGTTACCGATTCGTGACCTTACCGTGCAACTCGTAAAACTGCGCGATGAAAATATTGTTAAATTATCGTTGCGCGATGCTTGTATTTACCTAAAACCTGCAACTATGTTATTTATATTCAACTTGGAACATTGTGTCGAGCACATGTATTATACGCTGCATCAAAGCATTGCAACTGCGACTGAGAAATTTAAACATTTTGTAAAATTTTTACGTCAAAACTTTGCCATGAACAAACCAGACGCGACAGAATTATTGCGCAAATTTTACGATAAGAGTTCGCAAATTGAGTGTGAATTAATAGCTTACGCTATTGATACTATTGTGAACGAAGCATTACATGAACAATAAAAAAGAATTTTAAAAAACTCTTTAAAATGTATTTGAAAATCTATCCTTATCCATTGTTTCCTATTTTCTTAGTAAATAATATGCGAGATAGTAGACATTAAGGAGGCACGCGGAAGAAACAAGCGTGTCGAGGTGGAACAGACTAAACGCGCAAGCACACGCTTGACCATGTACGAGAAAATTGAGCGAGCGAGCACTATAGAAGAGTTTCTTTCTTTGAAAGTTTACATTAGTAATCGGGGGATACTTCAGTTGTTTATATGACGTAGATTTTTGAAGAGGAGGAACTGCATAGACTTCTGCTTGCAGTCAGAGAGTCAGTCAGTCGTGAGACAGTCTTCTTGTGTAAAAGACTAAAAACAGTATTCAGTTTTTCGAAAAAATGGAAAGATTATTTCACGTAATTCGAGTTACGTATCCGGCGGATGCGGTAAGTTCTTTTCATCTTTTTTAACCCTGACATTTTTGAAAAAATATATACATATGTTTTTACATTTTTAATATTTTTTTTCAGAGATTGATGGTACATAATGAGGAGCAACTCGTTGTGCCGATAAGGCACTTATTAGAATTAAGGATTACCAGTCCCCACCCCGTAAGTTTTATTATTTATATCAATTTTAAATTACTATTTTATGTGTACAATTGTAATATTAAATGTTTTTTCCTGCTTTTGTTTCAGAACATTTCTCGAGACCAAATTGAGATAGCAGGATTTATCAATATATCCGATGCGAAATATAGGCGCTGGTACTGTCAGTGGGACCAGTGGTATAATGAAAGAGAGTGGGTCTGCAACGAGTGGGACCTGGAGGATCAATGGGACCTTCAAATATTATTCGGAGAGCGGGTCTACCAGGAGGAGATCTGGTGAAAAAAATTATTATTATAGAATTTTTTAATACAAAAATTTTTTTTCTGTTTTTGTGTAAAATTTTTCAAAATACATATATGAATTTTAATTTATGTACCAATTTTTTTCTCCTATCACTTGTTCACCTTTCCTTCAATCCCCTCATTAAAAAAATTATCGTGAAAACAGCAATAGCGGTAGGGCGGTAGCGGGTGCTGGGTGGGGGGATGGGTCGCATACGACGAGCGAACGCGCTATAGAAGCGAGTGGATGGAAAAAGCGAGCGAGCGAGCGAGCGAGCGAGCGAGCGCGTGAAAGAAACAAGCGTGGCGAGGTGGGGGAGACTAAACGCGCAAGCATGCCCGTTACCGCGTACGGGAAAATCGAGCGAGCGAGTAAGCGAGCGAGGGACGGAGAGAGCGAATGCGTAAGCGCCAGCGGGTGGCAGCAGCGGTGGATGGTGGTGGTGCCAGCGGCGGTGGCGGATCGCCCCAGCGGACCCCGCGTTAGACGCGCATCCCCTGCACGCACGCGGCGGCGGCGGCGGTGGCGGCGGCGGCGGCGGGCCCCGCGGAAATAGCCGCGCACACCCCACAAAATATTCGCCATCGTATCGCTTATCCCCCTCGTGATGACAGACATTTCCGATTTCAAAGTACAGTCATACACACCTCCTCGCGGTGTGATTTATTATGTTTATGTAAACAGAGTGACAAGTACATGGTCCATGTTTACATTAAATGGTCAGTTGCCTCCACGCGGTACATTTCGAAGGTGTCAAATTTATTTAAACATCGGCCAAGAACATGGTCCTCGAATCGTTATCACTGTTTATATAAACATTGATTACGCAGAACTACCGGTTAGGTTTACACGTGTGACCCCGTTTTAAGCCCCCCTCCCCCCCCCACCCGGTTTGGTCCACCCGCGGGACCTTATCATCGGTTAGGTCCCCCCCGCGCGACACGAAATATTCCCTCCCTTCCCCGCAACCCCCTGAGATCCCTGGGTTAGAACCGGCTTATACATTCTACTTATAATAATAACAATAATAAAATGATACCTTTGATTATCCAGATCTTGTTGCGCACTTCTAATTTTAGAGTCGAGTTCTTTATTTGCTCTTGAACGAAGTCGTCGAGGTCTAATACCATTAATCGACGTAAATCTAATTTTTGATCAGTAATTAAATGTGACAATTTATCTGAGAAAAAAAAGAAAATATAAAACAATATAAAACAAACTAGAAAAGATCGTACTGTGTATAATATGTATGTATAATATCAAATGCTGTGATTTAATTTTAACAAAACAAGATACTGATATAAACATTGTAAAACTTGATTGTACTGTATTTTGAAAGACGTATGTTTATAGAAATTGCGGCTTTTGGAGTTATTCTAGGTCTAAATATCTAATATATAGAGATTTTATTTGTGCAAATGCATGTTGTTAACCAAACCAAAGATATTTAAACTTGTTTTGTATATGTAATTACAAGCGTTGTAATTTGAAGCAGTACTTTAACAAAATAAAATATTGAAACATTTTAAAACTTTGATTTATATACTGTTACGTCCTGCGGAGTAACGATTCTTTCCTTCGCAACCAGCGGATATTCTAATTAACGGGCGAGCGACGGTGATCTCACCCCGATCCCAAGAATTCGGTGACTCTCACGGCAATAACCGGATGTCGGAAATTAAGTAGTTATAAATTCATCAATTGAGGAGATCTGAGGTGACACCGTTGCTCGATACCGGAAACACTCAAGATAGTAAAATCAGGGATCTGGAAGACGCACGTGTGCATCCCTTTGAGTTCTGATGCCCGACACCCGCATAGCAACAAATCAAAGAATTTTTTGACATTTAATGCTTCTGAGAGTTCAATTGTCAAACCTGCCGCTTTCTCGGATAACAATTACCGAGGAATATAAAAATGTCGTAAAAGTAAATATTGCACGTGGGCGCATTAATGAATAAAGTGGTGCACACGGCCCTCGATGGAACAAAGGGAATCATAGACGAAAATTTGTATAAATAGGCGCGTTTTCCAGCGGAGCGCGCAGTCTAGTCTTGATCATTCCGAGTCGCAGTTCCGTGGCATCTTGTATGCTCGAGTTCTCTGACTCTCGGATCGCGGCCTTTAAACTCGTGCGGAGCGTACGTCTCGGTCGAAAGAAAAAGTGCCATTCGAAACGTGGCTGGTTGGGGTCTGCAGACCATTGCCCATCGCACGCGGAATCCCTCCGACCGGACCATCTCCCGCTGAGTACGGCCCAGTTTGGAGGCCTGCGGCTCCGAGAGTATTCCATTCACTATTATCAACACTCACACATTCAGCAAGTAGTAAGTCTAGAATTAATCACCTAGTTTACTTCCGCTCTTGTTCTTTTTCTCGAACACCTTTTCTCTCTTTGCGAAGGATTTTTTTGTATAAACATAATATATTCACTAAATTTATTACTCTCCCATACTCTCTCTCTCTCTCTCTCTCTCTCTCTCTCTAATTTTCCTCTTTCTTAGGATTTACTCACAAGAGTCAATCCGGAGGAATCTTTTTATTATTAAATTTCCTCTTTCTTAGGATTTACTCACAAGAGTCAATCCGGAGGAATCTTTTTATTATTAAATTTCCTCTTTCTTAGGATTTACTCACAAGAGTCAATCCGGAGGAATCTCTTTATTATTAAATTTCCTCTTTCTTAGGATTTACTCACAAGAGTCAATCCGGAGGAATCTTTTTATTATTAAATTTCCTCTTTCTTAGGATTTACTCACAAGAGTCAATCCGGAGGAATCTTTTATTTACTAATTTTCCATTCTTCTTGGGATTTACTCACAAGAGTCAATCCGGAAGAATCTCTTTATTATTAATTTTCCTCTTTCTTAGGATTTACTCACAAGAGTCAATCCGGAGGAATCTTTTATTTACTAATTTTCCATTCTTCTTGGGATTTACTCACAAGAGTCAATCCGGAAGAATCTCTTTATTATTAATTTTCCTCTTTCTTAGGATTTACTCACAAGAGTCAATCCGGAGGAATCTTTTTATTATTAAATTTCCTCTTTCTTAGGATTTACTCACAAGAGTCAATCCGGAGGAATCTCTTTATTATTAATTTTCCTCTTTCTTAGGATTTACTCACAAGAGTCAATCCGGAGGAATCTTTTTATTACTAATTTTCCATTCTTCTTGGGATTTACTCACAAGAGTCAATTCGGAAGAATCTCTTTATTTCTTCTCTTCAATCGTAAAAATTTCTTTCTTCCTCTTCCTCTCTTTAGATTTAGCCGAACCCTTTTTACCTTCAATCTCCTCTGGTTTCACTCGAACCCTGTTCGGGTTAACCCGAAGGAGTGTTTAAACTACAACCTTTCGATAAACATAGAGAGAAACGGAGTTTCGTTTTTTTTTGTCAATAATGATAATATTCCCCGAATCCACGAATATAAGTCCCGAGCAGCCGTGAAGCATATTTGATTTTAGCCTTCTCTTAGTTTAACATTATAATTATATCATAAGTCCAGTTGTATTCGACATTGTAATTGTTAACTTAAAAATTATAGAGCCTTTAGTTTAAACCGTTGTTTTTTTTTTATGAATATAAATCATTTTTCAAAATAAACAAATTTGTATTCTCATTTACTACTGATTAAAATAAACCAGGTACAATAATTAATTGGTGCTAATTTCATAACCACTACCACCATCCCTCGCTCTTACAAGATAAGCACTAGGTCCAATCCAGAGGTAAAGCAGTTAAGTTTGTTGCCTCAAAATAGGACCAAGGGACGCGGAGCATCCCGGATATTTTGCCATTGGGGCCTCCCGCTGCGGGCCCTACTGACCTATATCCCGGGTTGTCGACGCGGTCTCCCGTGCCGCACGTGCACACTCTCGAATTGTTACGTCCCTCCCTTCTCCCTCTATATCTTGTCTACCCTTCTTTAACCCTGGACGTAACATATGAGAATTTTTGGGGGCTCGTCCGGGATGACAAGTGCAAGCTTAAAGAGCAGGGATGAATACGAGGTCGGGATCGAATAAAGAAGAAGTTGAAAGTACTTACAAAGGTGCTATCGAGAATCAGGGTATTCCTGGACGTTCAAAGAACACGATAATACACACATCAACCCCTGTCCTACCCCCTCGAATCACTCCTAAATCAATTAATTTTACCTATTACGATTCAGAAGCTTCATTAAAGGATAACGACAAGACGCTTGTACCTGGTTCTGGTGATTCCGACGATTCTGGCGATTCCGACGGTTCCGGCGATTCCGGAGACAATACCGTGAAAGAGCGCGACGCCGAACTTACCCTTAAGCGTAAACTAAAGCGTAAAAAAATGACACATCCTCTAACTTTAAATACTTTAAAATACGCTGTAGAGGCCGTCCCGTTTTTCGACGGGCAAAACATCCCGCTATTCTATTTTATTGAAGGATGCGAAGAAGCAAAATCTAGGTTACCCGGCGAGGCCGAATCTCAATTCGGGCGTATTATAAGAACGCGAATTGTAGGCGAAGCTCGTCGGACGATTCAAGACCAAAATTTTGACAGCATTGCTCAAGTAACCGCGTTTTTGAAACAAGTTTACGGCCCATCTAAAACTTTATACCAGTTGCAGGGAGAATTAGGTTGCATATATCAAAAAAATGAAGAGGATGTAGTTACTTACGCGAATAGAGTGAAATTATTGGGCAAACAGATATTGGAAGCGTATAAATCTTGGGGAAATGCCCCCCCCCCCGATCAAAATATTAAAGCGTCATTAGAGAGGGATATGAGCAAATGCTTTATTAGAAGATTAAAACCCGAAATTGAACAAAGAATCGCGAGAAATTTAAGTGTTCACGAGACAGTATCCGACGCGTTACGAATAGAAAGAGAATTGCGTTCTATAACCGACCTACGACAGGGTAAAAATAACACCCCAGGGCAACTATCAATTATCAATCAATCACGTGAGATCTGTCAAATCTGCTACAAAGAAGGACATTCTGCTTCTAAGTGTAGGAAGTTGACTCAAACTGTTCAGAACCTTGATAAAATTAATTTAGGAACAGAAATTTTAATCTGCCAAATTTGCAAAAAACGCGGACATTCTGCTGACAAATGTCGATTCCGCGATCCTCAGAATCGACAATCCGTCAAATTAATACAACAAACTAATATTATTTGCCAGCTGTGTTCCAAACCCGGTCATAATGCTAAATCCTGTCGAACTAATAGGACTAGTAGTCAAAATAAGCCCTCGGTAATTTGTCAATGGTGCGATAGACTAGGGCATATGGCTAATAACTGTTGGAAAAAGCAGAATGAACAACGTAACACGGAAAATAAGCCTAGGCCCACCTGTCAAAATTGCAATAATTTTGGGCATACCGCGAGAGATTGTCGGTCTAACTCGAGGGCAAATGTGGCGCCTAAAGATACAGTAACGTGCCGTTATTGCAAAGAGCAAGGGCATCTCCTTGAGAATTGCGAACTGCGAATTGCAAGTACTAATCGAAGGAAAGCTAACGGTTCGGGAAATGCGAGCGGGCCCTCGACGTCGGGTGTGCAGCAGGGGTCTGGAAGGATCTCACACCCGCCGGGAGCCCAAGAGACCAAGTGAGTAACCATGCATTTACCGCCCGTCAAGTTATCATAAATCTCGACAAGCATAGTCGTGTACCTACCATTCAGGTAAAACTTTGTGAATCAATTCCGCAAACTACCTTTTTATTAGACACAGGCAGTGGACCCAATATAATTAAAGAACGCTTTGTACCCGAAGATAAAATTATCAATTATAACAATATTTTGAAATTAAGCGGAATAAATGAGTATCCTGTTTATACTATCGGAGAAATTATTCTGCTCCTTTTTGGGAAGGAGATAACATTCCACAATGTGTCAAGTAATTTTCCGATATCACAGTCCGGTATTTTAGGCAACGATTTCTTTAAACAAACCTTTTCGAAAATAGACTATGCTAAAGGCTATTTAAATGTATCAGGCACTAATGTTCCTTTCTTTTCTCCAGAAATTATTACCGCAGCTCCCCGGTCTGAGTCACTGTTTTATGTAAGAATAGGAAACCCTGAAGTAAAAATCGGGTATATCCCTAAACAAAAAATCGCTCACGGGATTTATTCGAGAGAGACCATAGCAGAAAATATCGACGGCAAAGCATACCTTAGCATTATAAGTACCTTGGACGAAGAGGTAGACGTTCAGGTACCTACATTGCATCTTAAACCCTTGAATGATATATTCGACGATTATAAGTTAGAAGATGAGAACAAACCAGAAAAAACTGTCGACTTAAGGGATGAAATTAATAAAGGAGAAGCAGAAGAGGAAACTAATGACGGAAGAAGAAATAATACACATTACGGAGATATAAAATTGATTGATGATAAAAGTGAAATCTCGAAAATAAAAACGAGAGAGCATGGTAAAAATAAAAATAAAGAAATAAAAAATAAAGATAATCAATCTAAAAACGAGACAAAAATTAAAAGGAAAAATGAACATAAGATTCAAAGGGAGAACAAAACATTAAGTGAGAATTCTAATTCTCGAAATTATGGAGATGGAAGTTTCCAAACCTCTTCCAAAATACTCTTCGATCCAAAAATTCATGAGGAGGGAAGTTACCAAACCTCCCTTGAATTGTCCAAGGATCTAAAATTTATTAGAGGGGAAAATTTCCAAACCCCTCCCCCTATGCCCCCCACTCCTGCCGATCGTGAAAAGGGAAGTTACCAAACCTCGAGCGATGCGGTTTTTATTCCAAGAGAGCCGGAAGAAAAGAGCTCTTTTACTCTCCCTGAAAAAATAAATGTTCTAAAAGGGGAAATGCTTATAGGAAGTGATGACCTCTTTCGTTCTATCATCAAGAAACCAGCAAAAGAATTAAATAGTTTACGCTGTTCTGAAGAAAGCGAATCATCCTCGGAAAATATGGCCTCATTTCAACAAATAATTGGAAAATCCGAGGATAAACAAATTTCAACAAACACAGAGAAGCAAAAGATGCAAAAGGAAATATCTCACGAATGCTTAAAAATCTCCAAAACAAATGAACAAACTAGACTTGCAGAAATTATAGAATTATTGCGATTAGAGCACTTAAATACGCAAGAAAGAAATAGCGTAACGAATCTTATATCTTATAGTCAAGATAGATTTTACATTCCCGGAGAAAATTTAACGGCAACTCATGTGTTGCAACATCAGATACCGACAACAGATGATCGACCCATTAATACTAGGCAGTATCGGTTCCCACAAATCCATAAAGAAGAAATAAACAAACAGGTCCAGGAATTGTTAGAAGGAGGCATAGTAAAATTATCTCAGTCACCTTACAACACACCCATATAGATAGTACCCAAGAAGGAAGACTCAAAGGGAAATAAACGTTGGAGAATGGTTTTAGATTTCCGAGCTTTGAATGAAAAAATCATAGGCGACGCTTACCCATTACCCAACATTGTTGATATCATTGACCAGTTAGGTGGAGCACAATACTTTTCAGTGTGCGATTTAACCTCCGGATTTCATCAGATTAAAATGGATCCGGTTGATAGTCACAAAACTGCATTTACGACACCTTTTGGTCACTACGAATTTGAACGAATGCCCTTCGGTTTAAAAAACGCTCCAGCCACCTTTCAACGCCTCATGAATCTAGTATTATCTGGATTACAAGGCAAAGAATTGTTTGTTTATATGGACGACATCGTCATTTACGCTACCTCATTAGAGGAACACGAAAGAAAATACAATCTGTTGATGGACCGACTCCGAAAGGCTAACTTAAAATTGCAACCCGATAAATGCGAGTTTTTAAAAACACAGGTAACTTATCTAGGGCATATAATAAGCCGAGATAGGATTAGGCCCGATCCCAAGAAATTAGAAGCCGTCCGACGATTCCCCAGACCCAAGACACCGAAAAATATTAAACAATTTTTAGGATTGGCAGGGTATTATAGGCGATTCATACCAAATTTTTCAAAATTAGCCAAGCCTTTAACAAATCTCTTAAAGAACGATGTCCGCTTCGAATGGACATCGGATCAAGAAAACTCCTTCGAAACATTAAAGGAGAATTTATGCAAAGAACCAGTGCTTCAATATCCCGACTTCTCCAAACCATTTATTTTAACTACCGACGCATCCGGTATAGCAGTAGGAGGTATCTTATCACAAGGTGAAGTGAATAAAGACCGACCGATAGCATACTCGTCGAGAACCCTAACAGATAACGAAATTAAATATGACACTTACGAAAAGGAAGCTTTAGCTATTGTATATTGTGTAAAACATTTCCGACCTTATTTATACGGACGAAAATTTACATTAGTAACCGATCATAAACCTCTGCTTTGGTTTAAAAATGCTCAAGATGCAAATATGAGGATACTTCGCTGGAGATTGAAATTATCGGAATACGAATACGACGTTGTATATAAAGCAGGAAAAACCAATGTAAACGCGGATGCCTTGTCTCGAAACCCCGTAAATATGGAAGAAGTTGACTGCAATGTCATCACTCGGAGGAAAATTTTTAACCCCGATGACCCAGAAGGTGCGAAAATCATTTCTAAAATATTAGAGAAGTCCGAAGATGAAGAAAGAGAAGAAGATGACGATTTCAAACTTTACCTTTCGGACAATGAGGAAATTGAAGATCTAATACCCGACGAGAATTTACCTGAAGAAAACTCCGATCTGACACCTTCCTTGTGCAAGGAACAAAATGAATCGCAGCCATTACAAACCACAGAGGAGGTATTAATACATGAACCACCTCGCTCTACTGGAATGCAAACTCGAAACCAGACCAAAAATAAAAATATCCAACAAAAAATATCACTTCAAGATTCGCATGAACATATAGATGAAATAGAGCAAATAGAAGAAAGAAACGATCCGCCGGACAAAGGTAGGGATGACGAAGAGGGGAGCCAAGAAGAAGAAAGAGAAAAAGAAGTAAGGAGAAAGAAACATAAATCAAAACCCATTATTGTTGAACATCAAATAATTAAGGCTAATATAATCGATTCTCGCGAATTATTATTTTTACGAAAAGATAATATTGCATATTTTGTTGACACTGATGGAAGTCCGTTAGATTTGGGCTCGCAAAAATTATTTGAGCGAAATGAAATACCAAATTTAGGAGCTCTAACCCTGGGTGAAGCTAAGACAGTAAAATATAAAAAACATTATCATGTAGCGTTGCCCATTAGCGAAAGACAACGTGAAGGACCAACTATGACTTTAATTCAAATCACAACAGTCATCAGAGACCTACGCAATATTATTGAAAATTTAAAACTGGAAACAGTAAGCATCGCAAAATCAGACGTTGTGAATAACGTCCCATGGAGTAGCATTAAGCCTTTACTTCAATCAACCTTTATAAATTCAACTTCAAAATTAATAATATGTAATGGGTTAATTAAATATCCCCCCAAGGATCTTCGTCCAATCATAATCGGAGAGGTACACTGCTCACCCACAGGCGGACACCGTGGAGTTACAAAAACGTATAGCAGAATAAAACACCATTATTATTGGGAAAATTTAAAGTCCGATATCCAACGATACATACAACAATGCTTACAATGTCAATTAAAAAAGTTAGTGCGAGTCAAAACTAAACAACCCATGATAATTACTGACACGCCTGGTTCCTCTTTCGATAAAGTAGCTATGGATATTGTAGGACCTTTGCCAAAAACTAAAAGAGGAAGCGAATACATTTTAACATTACAAGATCAATTAACTAAGTTTTACATGGGAATACCCCTTCCAGATCAAACATCTGAGACAATCGCAGAAGCCTTTGTTGATAGATTTATTTGTGTGTTGGGAGCACCTAAGGCGATACTAACAGATCAAGGACGAAATTTTATTAGCGAACTAATGAAAAAGATCGCAAAGCTGTTCAGAATTCGTAAGTTTCGGACAACTGCCTTTCACCCGCAATCCAACGGATCTCTAGAAAGATCACATCACGCGTTAGGTGAATATTTGAAACAGTACGCAAATAATCAAAGAGAATGGGATCGATGGATCGGATTGGCAATGTTCAATTATAATACTGGTGTCCATGAAGCCACCAAGCATACACCATACGAGTTAGTTTTTGGTAAAATAGCAAGAATTCCATCAGGCGAATTATTCGGGCCTGAGGATAAACTAACAAGCTATAACGATTACTTAATAAACTTAGCCACTCAGCTCCACGCTATCCAAACTAATGCCCGAGAAAATGTAATTGAGGCAAAAATTAAATCCAAAAAACATTATGATAAAAAAATCAACCCGCAAACATTTAGGCCTGGGGATCAAGTGTTCTTATTAAAAGGGCCTAAACCCGGTAAATTTGGGGATCATTACACTGGGCCACATGAAGTCTTAGAAATACTGAACAAAAATAATGTAAAAATTAAAATAAAGAAAAATAGCCGAATTGTGCATCCAAACCGATTGAGAATTTCTTATATAAAACCTGCCTCTAACAAATTAAATAAATAGTAACAACAATAATCCAAATTTCAGATGGATTCCCGGCTTATTGCTATAATGTTGATAATAGCATGGACGCGCAAAACGAATGGAATAATAGGCTACGATTGTGGATCACCAATGGCTAATATAACTACAATGTCTTTACTCAATACCGAAGAATGCGATATACCCCCTCAACGCGTGAACCAAACCAAAACCTACATACAACTCATACAGATTAACGAATTTAAAACCGTAAGGGTCAGGCAATGCAAGGTCGAAATCGATAGAATAGTGAAAACATGCGGAATGTTTTCCCATACCAGCGATGTACTTAATGGCAAATATTCGTACATAGAGGAAACATCTCGTGAATCCTGTATGCGAATGCAATGGATCGGAGTCTATCGACATGGAAACACTGTTATATCCGAATTAAAGGCTAATCAATCAATCTCCCGGCCGTTGATTTTAGCAGGGCACATAGATGAAGGAGGGTGCCACGGAGGTAGTTATTCCGACACTTTCGGGAGTTGGCCTAACGTGATCGTGCTCGCCACTGTTAAAATCACACTTCAAGATTACGAAGCAACAGTCCAACTAAACTCTAATCGCTTAATGCTCCGCTCAGGAGTGACTTGCGATTTCAAGGCTACTCATTGTATAGATTTAGAAGGAGGAAACACATTCTGGGACCCGCTTCCTGCGGATCAATGTGCACTCTCTAATTACGCATCCCTCTATGACGGATTCGCAGACGTGTTAATAGATGATACCGGGAAGGAATCCCAGGTAGTCTACACTGTAAAATCTCACGAAACAATTTTCGCATTAACAATGAGGGGAAAGTACACACATTGTGGGTATACACTCATAAGAACCGAACATCCGAAACTATTGATTTACGAAACAACCTTCGGAAATTCGATATTTGGTAAACAATACCGCCCACAAAACCTCGATATTTTTACCTATATAAACTCTAAATTTTTGTACGTAGAAAAACATGTGCGCACCCAAGTAAACCAGTTATATCGAGATGTTCTCCAGCAACAATGTATTCTCGAACAGAAAGTATTAAAGAATGCATTGGCTCTCGCCACTCACGCCCCAGACGCTTTCGCTTATCACATAATGCAAGGGCCAGGATATATGGCCCTGCTAGCTGGAGAAGTGATACACATAGTGAAATGCGTACCCGTTGAAGTAAAGATCGCTCGTACTGAAAAATGTTACGATCAACTGCCGGTATTACGAAATAATGAAAGCCTGTTTTTAACTCCGCAAACTCACATTTTGTTACGCCAAGGAACAGAAGTTACGTGCAACTCACTTGCACCTGCCATGTACCTTCTCGAAGATTCATGGTATAAGTTTACACCTAGACCAGTCGAATCACTTCCTCCAATAATTATGAAACCCATGACCAAATCGACATGGAAGTATATTAGTCCCGGCTCACTCGCTACGAGTGGAATATATACAGATAATGACTTTGAAACACTTCGAGATCACATAATGTTTCCTGCTGAACGACCCGCGTTACTCAATACGGTGGCTCGAGGAATGATGGGCCAATCAAGCTCTATAAATGGGGGATCTATTTCTAACCTCTTGGACGAAGCCTCCATACAGAAAATAGCCGCGACAGCATGGGAAAATTTTTGGAATCGATTCTTAATTTTTGGAAACGTCAGCGCCGGCATAATTGGAATCTATATGTCGGCAAGAGTTGTTAAAATAATAATAGATACCTTTGTACACGGGTACGCCTTACATACCGTGTACGGATGGTCAGTATATTTAGTGGGAGCAATATGGGATTCTATCACCCAACTCCTGCTACATTTAGGAAAGGAAAAATGCAAATTAAGAAAATCATCGCCCTCAGCTCCTACTGAGTCCGAACTACAAGAAGTAAGACTTTCTGAACTACAAGACGATCCTACGCAAGAAAGACATACCTATCCCTTGCTTCCCCCGCGGGAAGCCACTACCTACACCCTTGAATTAAAAAACTAAACCAATCCTTTACTTCCCAATTCCCATTCTATTGTTATAGATGACTATGGATATTGGCCACACGAACATAAGACTTCTGACAAGAAGCCCATTGAGAGTGAAAATAATAAAAGCAGACGCGCCCACTCTAATCTGGGTACATCTGCAAAACTCTGCCGACGACTTCGAAGAGCTACTAGAGGAACTCCAACGCAGAATGGCACGGCGAAGCCGATTTTTGCACTACCCACCCGAAGATATTAAACCGGACGAAATTGTTGCTGTCCATGATAGGCACAGATGGCAGCGCGGAATTATTCTTGACACCCACGAAGATGGGACAGCCACTATTCTTCTCAGGGATTGGGCTCGCGTCGTCGAACGGCTCTTCTGCGACATTTACCAGCTTGAGGACAGATTTCGCGACTTTGAATGGCGGGCAATTCCTTGCGCAATAGCTCACGTAGGGCCCTGTCCAATAAAAAGGATATGGCCCCGACGAGCCAGAGAGCTCTTAAAGTTCCTAGTTGAACAAAGAGAAGGTTGGATCAGCATCATGGGCGATGTGGAAGAAGAAGCAGCGCTTGTAAAACTAGAAACAAGAAACGACTGCGGGAGCGAAATGCTCAACGTCAAAGACATTCTTTTGAAATTAGAGCATGCTCGGGACACCGAGAATATTTTGGAAAAAGTATACCCCTCGATCTAAAGCATAGATGTAGTAATAATAAAGTTGGTTAGGTAGAAAACCAATAGTCTAATAATAATCAAGCAACTATCTTATAAAATACTCACCAATATTTACTCACATAATAAAAATATATACACGTATATACATATCTCGCAATTAATATGTGCATTCTTAAGGCTAAGAAGTCTGCAACCATTCTCTTATAGATATGCAAATCGAACGCACTAACCCAAGACTGCTGACTGAGAACCCACAAGCGGTCGAAGTGGTAAAAGTAGACTCACCCACTCGATTCTGGATACATCTGAAGGACATGCGGAAAGATTTTAAGAAAATGCAAAGGGATTTAAATAAAAAGGCGAGCCGAAAGGCACAATTGTTACAACCTATAATTAATTACGCAATAAGCGGAGAACCAGTAGTTACACGAGAAGGACAAAAATGGAAAAGAGGAATCATTACAGATGGAATCGAAGAAAATGGTAAAGTAACTGTAGCCCTGTTAGATTGGGGACGCATCGTCCGAAGACGACCCACAGAAATTTACACGCTAGAAAATAGATTCAAAACACTACCATGGCAAGGAGTACCTTGCGGACTGGCTTACCTAAAATCAACCTCGGGAGGACCATGGTCACCAAGAGCAAAAAGGGCAATCAAAGCAATAATCGAAAAGCAAGAAGGATGGATCAATATATTAGGAACCCTAAGGGATGAAGTAGCCCTTGTTGAATTACGATTAAGGAGTGAAAACAAAGGTGAAATCAAAATAAAAGAAATAATGATATTGCTAGGACATGGTGAACATTGCGACGATATTCGATCCGTCCCAGCGGTCGAAGTACCAACGAGTCGCGAGGATCCATGGATCACCACGTGGAGCCAGACCGTAAGCCACGATTCACGAAATAATCAATACCTGAGAGAGGAACTTCGATGCATCACCCTGTTAGAAGGACGACCAATCTATATGAGCCTCGACAACCTACAACTGTTCTGCAGCGACTGTTACCAGAATATGGCGGCTGATCAAAAATCAAAATATATACCGCTATTCCCGCACAACTTGGTCCATAGGAAATCAGTAGAACGCAGAGACAAATGCACAATTTGCAAAGGAAGGATGATAAATATCAGACCAACAAGTAGCTGTAAGGGATGCACTACGGGATATCAACGTGCCTTCAAAAAACGCTTAGACCAAGGATGGGGAATAGCCATCGCAATCACACCTGAGGACTACAACAATCATCGAGAGAACTCCAGCAACCATCGAGAGGGCGAGACATCTACAAAATTTTAATACCGCGTTAACATTATAAACAACTACATATTTCTTTATACCATCAGGAACAGTAGCAAAAAATTAATGTCCATCAACTATGTCAAAGATAGTACAACAGAACTAAATACTCAGGGAGGGGGAAGAACCTCCCAATTAAGGAAATTCATCGAATACCTTATCCCCGAATAATAATAATAATAAAAAAAAAAAAATATTTATATATGTATATATATATGTAGTAGTAGTTAAATATATAACTCAATCGATGAATTTTCAATGACAGCATGTAACATGCGGGAGTCCTTCAGCCTCCACTGGGCCGAGTTGTTCTGGGAAGACTATCTATATCTGAGCGATCTCCGGTGTGTTACCAGCTTAGGAAATTTGAGAGTATTTCAACAACTTGATGATTATTCAAAAATTTGCAGCAAATGTTATGTAGTTCTGACACCCGTCGTGAAACTCAGATATACTCGTCTATTTAGGCACCATCTAGTCCATGTAAACGCCGTGCGCCAAACCCATTGCGCTATATGTCACGAAATAATGGTAATTATTAGAATGGCCAAATCTTGTCAGGATTGTCTAGAACGTTTCGACCACGCCGACAAAACACTCCTAAATGCCGGCCACGGCATACCTGTAGCCGTTCCCCCAAGGGAAACTTAAGATTACACAAGAGTAGTGTTACGTATAATACTAAGGGAAAATAAGATTGCATTAGGATAAAAAAGAATAACAATTTCTCAAAATTTACTGAACTGATCGTCACCTGTATTTGAGCATAAGGTAAAACGAGGGAAAATCTTCCTTTGTTCCTTTTATATGTATACATCTATTCACTACTTGATCGATTACAGCACACGTATACGCAAAAGATGTCTGCAATTCGCAACTTCTGCTGGGGAAAAAAGGGACGAGAAGAAGAAGAAAAATTTTCATCACGTTGTCTGAGCACTGTCATACTCATGGGAAAACTCCGATGCGTCACTACATTGAGAGGACGCCCGATATATCAACGATTCATCAGTTATAAAAAAATATGTGAAGGTTGCTACCTGGCAATGACATTCGACCAACAAAGAAAATACGCGGCTGTCTCAGCACACCTCCTGGCCCACATGGATTTTCTCCACAACCAGGACAAGTGCACCTGCTGTCTGCAGGTAATGCTGAGATATAGGGATATTGAAGAATGTCAGGAGTGCCTCAATACATTCGAATACGCAGACATCGTGGGCCTGAAAATGGGATGGGGGTATCCCTCTATTGGTCAACAAAGGTATCATAGACCCGGTTAGACCGGATGAATGATTCTCCCCTGCTGTTAACCGCGATCAAGTAGTGTTCCACATATCAGTACAAGAAAGAAAGAGAGAAATAGGTAAACCTTGTGCCAAAGATAACTATAAACGTATATTTTACCAAAGATAACATAACACCTAGCACCGCAGGCGTAACCTCGGTAGTTTAGGTAATTAATAGGGGACAAATAAGCAATCAGAAGCATAGAAGAGAAAAAAAAATAATAAAAATTTACCTTTTCTTCCATGTCTTTACAATTAGGAATAAAAAGAAGAGTATATGCTAATTATAAACATACATATTCATAAAACAATAATATATATATATACATATAAAAAAAAAAAAAAGAATCTTTTAATATATTCTACTCTTAATAACATTAGGGACCTTAATTCTGTATAAGCATCTTAAATATTAAGGTAACTAACAATAAACAATTAAGCAGCTAGCGATAGACCAATAAGTATTCGATAGACCAATAAGTATTCGATAGACCAATAGGTATATCATACGAAGAAAAAAGGGGATTTAAATTTGCCTTTTCTTTCCGTCATTACTCACACGTAGCATACGCATACGTATATATAAATATACATATATATAATTATACGCATATAATAGAATAAAAGTGAAAAAAAAAATGGAGAAGAAAATTATGTGAGAAAGGTATATATATATATATATTTCTATCAACAAATTATATAAATTAATAACGACAATAATAATAAAAAAAAAAAAAAAAAATTTATTGATTTATCTTTACAGAGAGTGTAATTGTAAAACACATATTTATATATATATATCTTCCCTTGAAATAATATAGAACTCTAACCTTGTGTAAGTACCTTAAACGTTTAGATAATTAAACGAGTGCTAATAAATAAATAAGTGTTTGGGAACACGAAGGAAATAGAAAATATTCTTTGTTCTTCCTGTTTTCACCCACATATATAGAGAAGAATAAAGGGATAAATATATAAGTATGTAAGAAATGCAAAAAAGAAAAAAAAATCCTTATAAAAAATATTATTATTAAAAAAAAAAAGAGGGGAAACCTTTATTGTATATTATGCAAATATTTTTATAAGAATATATATATTTATGCCTTGCATCTATCAGGGAATTATGTAAAACCTTACCAAAAATAAGAATTTTTATATTATAAACGCGGCGGTGGTAGTTAAGTAAATAACACTAAACAAATAAATAACCAGGAATACGAAAGAAAAAAAGGGAAGGGGATCTGGAGGTCGCCCTTTTCTTTCCTATTTCTATATAACTCACAACGCACACCTGAGCGCAGATATAGATCTTCCCTCTTCGATATAAGAATTTATATTTGTCGAAGGAAAAGAATCAAATCTCTTTGCAAATGTTGTACATCCCCAACATTTGTCTAAGCCGGGGGGTGTTACGTCCTGCGGAGTAACGATTCTTTCCTTCGCAACCAGCGGATATTCTAATTAACGGGCGAGCGACGGTGATCTCACCCCGATCCCAAGAATTCGGTGACTCTCACGGCAATAACCGGATGTCGGAAATTAAGTAGTTATAAATTCATCAATTGAGGAGATCTGAGGTGACACCGTTGCTCGATACCGGAAACACTCAAGATAGTAAAATCAGGGATCTGGAAGACGCACGTGTGCATCCCTTTGAGTTCTGATGCCCGACACCCGCATAGCAACAAATCAAAGAATTTTTTGACATTTAATGCTTCTGAGAGTTCAATTGTCAAACCTGCCGCTTTCTCGGATAACAATTACCGAGGAATATAAAAATGTCGTAAAAGTAAATATTGCACGTGGGCGCATTAATGAATAAAGTGGTGCACACGGCCCTCGATGGAACAAAGGGAATCATAGACGAAAATTTGTATAAATAGGCGCGTTTTCCAGCGGAGCGCGCAGTCTAGTCTTGATCATTCCGAGTCGCAGTTCCGTGGCATCTTGTATGCTCGAGTTCTCTGACTCTCGGATCGCGGCCTTTAAACTCGTGCGGAGCGTACGTCTCGGTCGAAAGAAAAAGTGCCATTCGAAACGTGGCTGGTTGGGGTCTGCAGACCATTGCCCATCGCACGCGGAATCCCTCCGACCGGACCATCTCCCGCTGAGTACGGCCCAGTTTGGAGGCCTGCGGCTCCGAGAGTATTCCATTCACTATTATCAACACTCACACATTCAGCAAGTAGTAAGTCTAGAATTAATCACCTAGTTTACTTCCGCTCTTGTTCTTTTTCTCGAACACCTTTTCTCTCTTTGCGAAGGATTTTTTTGTATAAACATAATATATTCACTAAATTTATTACTCTCCCATACTCTCTCTCTCTCTCTCTCTCTCTCTCTCTCTAATTTTCCTCTTTCTTAGGATTTACTCACAAGAGTCAATCCGGAGGAATCTTTTTATTATTAAATTTCCTCTTTCTTAGGATTTACTCACAAGAGTCAATCCGGAGGAATCTTTTTATTATTAAATTTCCTCTTTCTTAGGATTTACTCACAAGAGTCAATCCGGAGGAATCTCTTTATTATTAAATTTCCTCTTTCTTAGGATTTACTCACAAGAGTCAATCCGGAGGAATCTTTTTATTATTAAATTTCCTCTTTCTTAGGATTTACTCACAAGAGTCAATCCGGAGGAATCTTTTATTTACTAATTTTCCATTCTTCTTGGGATTTACTCACAAGAGTCAATCCGGAAGAATCTCTTTATTATTAATTTTCCTCTTTCTTAGGATTTACTCACAAGAGTCAATCCGGAGGAATCTTTTATTTACTAATTTTCCATTCTTCTTGGGATTTACTCACAAGAGTCAATCCGGAAGAATCTCTTTATTATTAATTTTCCTCTTTCTTAGGATTTACTCACAAGAGTCAATCCGGAGGAATCTTTTTATTATTAAATTTCCTCTTTCTTAGGATTTACTCACAAGAGTCAATCCGGAGGAATCTCTTTATTATTAATTTTCCTCTTTCTTAGGATTTACTCACAAGAGTCAATCCGGAGGAATCTTTTTATTACTAATATTCCATTCTTCTTGGGATTTACTCACAAGAGTCAATCCGGAAGAATCTCTTTATTTCTTCTCTTCAATCGTAAAAATTTCTTTCTTCCTCTTCCTCTCTTTAGATTTAGCCGAACCCTTTTTACCTTCAATCTCCTCTGGTTTCACTCGAACCCTGTTCGGGTTAACCCGAAGGAGTGTTTAAACTACAACCTTTCGATAAACATAGAGAGAAACGGAGTTTCGTTTTTTTTTGTGAATAATGATAATATTCCCCGAATCCACGAATATAAGTCCCGAGCAGCCGTGAAGCATATTTGATTTTAGCCTTCTCTTAGTTTAACATTATAATTATATCACAAGTCCAGTTGTATTCGACATTGTAATTGTTAACTTAAAAATTATAGAGCCTTTAGTTTAAACCGTTGTTTTTTTTTGTGAATATAAATCATTTTTCAAAATAAACAAATTTGTATTCTCATTTACTACTGATTAAAATAAACCAGGTACAATAATTAATTGGTGCTAATTTCATAACCACTACCACCATCCCTCGTTCTTACAAGATAAGCACTAGGTCCAATCCCGAGGTAAAGCAATTAAGTTTGTTGCCTCAAAATAGGACCAAGGGACGCGGAGCATCCCGAATATTTTGCCTTTGGGGCCTCCCGCTGCGGGCCCTACTGACCTATATCCCGGGTTGTCGACGCGGTCTCCCGTGCCGCACGTGCACACTCTCGAATTGTTATGTCCCTCCCTTCTCCCTCTATATCTTGTCTACCCTTCTTTAACCCTGGACGTAACATACTGTACTGTGTTATAAATATTTAATACTACAATGCATAAAGCAGTTAATTAAAACAAATGTTCCAAAATTGTCAATAATAACACATTTGCTATTAATCGAATAAAATAACTTGCGACATACTTTTTCTGCGTTCGCCAGGCTCAAGAGAGTACGCCCAATAAAAGGGGAAAAGAGAGCGGTAGTGGAAATTTCTTAGCGTAATTCGTAATTGGGCGCCAGGCGCGATCTCTCGCACCACTTCATAAAGAGCGGTAAATCTGCGACACGGTAGGACGAATCTCGCTGCCCACGGCTCGCTCTGCAAATGGCAGAGGGGCGTGGTTCTCAAGTATAGCGGGAAAGGGGAAGGAAACGCAATCACAACGCTCGGGGTAGTTTAACAATGAAAGATAATATATTTGAACATGGTTATAGACACGGTGAACGATTACCGGGGGTTTTACAAACGTTACGCAGTTACAAGCGGGGAAAATACTCTTAACGCAACCGGGAGAATAGAGAATTAACGGGAAATACGGATCAACGCGAACGGCACGTGAACCAGCGGACACGCAATCTCGCTACTCGGAAGCATCCCTAAGAAGATCGAGGGATCTCCACATCGCGGTACCCATCAGGACGGGACGAATTACTAACCACGCGGCACAATAATCACTACGACCTAACAACACGCGGCACGAGCATGATCGCCACGTGAACTCGCACGGCGCAAGCAGTGCTCTTCTCGCCCGCAAAATCCGTACGGGCGTCACAGCCTCACTCGCGACTAACAATCCCGACAATTATCCCGCGGAACTCCGATCGCCGGCGGCTCTCGCGGCAACCCCGCGGCGCTACGAATCTCGCGGAGACCGAACGGTATCGCGTCTCGCCGAGACCGAGTCGCGCGAACTCCGCGCACCGAGCGATCTTGCTATCACACAAAAAAACTCTCCACGACGGGATCGATCGGAGCACAATCCCGCTCCGAAATCCCCCGGGTACGGCACAATACGGTACGGTAATTCCTAAGGTTGCGGTTCGATACGAGACGGCAACTTACAATCACGCGGCACAAAACGATACGCGATTTTGCTTACAATCTAAACGATACGAGTGACTGTCGGTGTTCGCGCCCCGAGAGGGATCTGACGATACTTGAGCTACGGTCGATCTCTCTAGACGTGCCCTCACTTCGGCACGGTTAATTACTCGCGGGAGGTTCCGCTTCCATAAGTGCGGTATACGGTAGGGTTACGGGAAAAATACGGAGATCGACCCTCACTCGAGAACTTAACTTACGATTACCGGAGCGGCGGCTTACAATGAAATCTCGGCAGGCGGTAGTTCTCGGCTCCTTGGCTGTCCTCTCTCCGTCAGGGCACACACGACAGTGATAAGCCGGTCCGCGCTTTCCGGCTCGTCGGGCTCGGCCGAATTTTCTCGTGACGTCACAATGTCCCTCTTCGCCGATTTTCGCCGTTGATTGGCTCGCGTTCCCACACGCATCCTTCTCGCTCCTAGCGATAGTCTCTCTTGAGCGGTCGGTAGTGCGTCCCTTCTCCCTTGCTCCGGTACTTGCGATTTGCTCTCTCGCTCTCCCTCGGTGCTCCGCGCCGTTGTCACGTGATGCGATGACTGCCGCTTTCCTATTCAGCGGTCGGCGGGACGGACGGGACGCTCCGGAATTTTCCTCGGCGTTGATGCTCCAGGTTCGCATCCTAGTCCCGGTTGCGGTCAGGCTGGCCAGGCCTTTTGATGGCATTCTTCGGGATGATGGTTCAGCGGCCTGCAGTCCGCTGATTTTATTAGGAGGCTCCGCCGGCAAGATTCACTACGATAAAGGATGGCGTTAATACAGGCGTTACTCGGGAAGATAGGCGGTAGTGATAGATAAGCGGAACCGCGACTTAGCTTTCCGGCGCGGGTCCGGCGGCAGCGTGTCTTCCGTCGTTCCTTTGGTTTCCTCGTTGACGTCCCCGCTCGGATCTTCGTCGGGCACACACAGTTCGCGCTGCCGTCCGCTCGGGTTTCGCCGATTCGGATACTCCTTAACGCTCTCGATAAGACATACGTGACGGTGCAAAAAAAAGAACATGCGGATAATTTAATTCAAAGAGCGGTAAAAGGCGGTAAAAGGCGGTCCAACGGGGTTTTCGCGTCCCCGTCTCCCTCCCGGGGGAGAGAGAGGCGCAACCCAGGGTACCCTCCACGGCCTTATCGCTTTCCGGGACGGCGCTGCGGAGCGTCACGTCACAAACTGTACGGTCTTCGTTATGTCTTTATTAATCTTTTTTTAATCCCATCTTTATCTAAATTATACTTGCTTGTGTGTATCTCCATACAATATAAAATATATAAAGCGTGCTGAAATCAATGTAAAGATCATGACAATACCCTTGGGTTACATGGACATATGAGTGGATTTCACTTTGACAGATATTATAAATAAATCAAATGTCACCTTTTTACGATTTCACACTTTTGCATATATATATACTGAAATAAAATAAAAGCACTGAACATATTTTTCCAAAATTAATTTTTATTTTACACCAAAACCATTTAAGTCTGCGATATTTCCGTACGGGTTCCGATAGCGATCCGGTGTGATAGCCCACCAACTAATCATCTTGACTTATCTAACCTAAGCTACGGAAAAACATTAGGCATTGGACGCTGTAAGTGGTTGTGTGCTATCGGTCCTGTGCGCTATCGGGACCTACTCGACCAATAAATTATGATGAATTACATTGTACATGGTACACGTCACATAGTATTATATGTGTACCAGAAACACAGTATTATATGTGTAACAGAAACACAGGCGTTTTTGTACCGATAGCACACATAGTTACGTGCTACTGCTATGTATGCTAACGGGAATTAAAATATCTTTTTTCCGATAGCGCACATAGTCGCGTGCTACCGGGATGTGCGCTATCGGGATGTGAGTTATCGGGATGTGAGCTATCGGGATGTGCGCGAGTAAACGTGCACAAACTTGTTTGAAGGCACCCTCTCATTCTCTCTCACTCTTTTCTTCCCTTTTCGTACGTTTGAAATGTGGTATTTTTAACTTGCAAATGATATTTGAGCGATCCTATTTGCCTTAAATTTTATTATTCGCGAGCGTGCACACAGCATAATTGATTCTGTCCCTCGAAAAATTTTTTATTTTGAGTAATCGCTATCTTTAAAAATATTTACAGAACATGATTAACGTAACGACTAATAAGTTTTAGTCATTACATTAATCATAAACTGGGAATATGTAGAAAGATGATAACTCCTCTGTTTGGAAAATTTTCCGATGTAAAGAATCAATGACGCTGGATGTACATTCATTACAATAATGTTGCGCATATATGTGGCGTCTGTGAGCGTGTACTCGAAGATCTCACGGTCATCCTGGTATTTGACGGCCAGATGACAGAGACCGGTATTAGACAAGTTAAATAGAGCATAATTAAAGTGAAAGAGAGAAAGCGAAACTTTAAATGTGAAAATGTCGGTATTCTGTTGTGTCATCTGAGTGCATCAGGCGCCTCACGGAAACACCCGCATGTAACAGTGAGTTGCGCCTCCCCTGTATACCACTATTATCCGACACGTCATACGCTATTTCTTTTTATAACTTAACAACTAAGTTCAAGACAAATATTTTTCTAAAGGAAAAATCATCTCAGAGTTCAATTACGAATATGGAAATAAAAAGACTAATACATTATAATGAATCACATTGTATACGGTACACGTTAGTATTATATATGTGCTAAGGGGAACATACGCGTCTTTTTCCCAATAGAGGACATAGTCGCGTGCTATCGAGATGTGCGCTATCGAGATGTGCGCTATCGGGATGTGCGCTATCGGGATAATGCGCTTTTTGCATTGTGTGCTATCGGGATAATGCGCCTTTTATGTTGTGCGTTATCGGGACAACGCGCCTTTCTCTGTTGTGCGCTATCGGGATGTGCGCTATTGGGAAATACTTTAAATTTTATGTGTGCTATCGGGATGTGCGCTACCGCACTGTGCGCTAACGGCACTCACTCCCGGAGGGCGAGGTCCAGAGCTCTCAGCTTGTCCGAAAACGAGGCCGAGCCCCTTTCTCGGCCGAGCAAGCCGTCTCCTATGTCGGCACCAGTGGCGGCGCCCTGTACAATGTCTGTTGCGCGGCGGGCAGACGACAAAGCGTCGCAGGGGATGGGTGAGTCAGCCCTACCTCAGGATGACATGCTTGTCCGCAGAGTCCTAGAACAGGTGGAGTTGATGCTCGACGCGCGTCTCGGCGCCTTGCAAGGGAGACCGCTCCCTGAGCAGCCGTTGCGCCCCCAGCTGGGAGCCAAACTCTTAAGTAAAGAGACTGCAAAAGGGATGAGGACATCCCTGGAGAGCCGGCCAGCCAACAATCAGTCCGCTTACCGACCCATCTGCCTTATAGATGAGGTCGGTAAGCTGTACGAGAGGGTCCTGGCCGACCGGGTCACGACGCACTTCTTCTCAGTGGGCCTCGACCTAGAATACTGCCAATACGGGTTCAGACCGGGGAGATTAACCGTCGGAGCTATCCGGCGGTTAAGATCCCTGGTCGATAAGGCGGTTTTCCGGGGCAGAGTGGTATTGGCTATCAGCTTGGATATCTCCAACGCTTTTAACACTCTGCCCTGAGAAAGTATAAGGAAAGTATAAGGACTCCGCAGGAAGGGCGTTTCCCCATATCTCGAGGAAGCTATTAATTCCTACCTCGGGGGCCGCGCTGTCACTTGCGGCGACAGAGACGGGGGACGCATGAACCAGACGATCACACGGGGTATTTCACAGAGGTCGGTCCTCGAACCACTACTGTGGAAAATAGGCTGCGATTGGGCCATCAATTGATACACCCCGGCGAGGGTGTCGTTGGTATGCTACGCCGACGACACCCTCGTTGTGATCTCCGGCGACGACGGCGGCCATGGGCATCACAATGATGTTGAGGAGGATCCGCTCCCTGGGTCTCAAGGTAGCCTTCCATAAGACGGAGGCTTTGTGGCTCGGGGGGCCCAGGGAGGCGGGTCCGCGCTGGCGAACAGTCTTAGTGGAGGACGCTTGGGTCCAGGTGAAGTCCCAGAGAAAATATCTGGGACTGATCCTGGACTCGAAATGGACTTTTGGTTCACATTTCGATTGGGTGGCCTCTAGGTTGGACAAAGCAATCACAAGCTTCGGTCGCATCATGCCCAATCTGGGGGGCCCCTCAGAAAGTGCACGTCGCCTCTACATGGGTGTGATGCGCTCTTTCGCGCTATACGGTACCCCTGTGTGGTACGAGTCTCTGGTGGCCAGCAGGCGCAACTTTGACGTTCTGTATCGAGAACGACGAATGGCCATCAGGGTTGCACGCTCGTACAACATCGTGGCTTGGGATGCCGCTCTGGTGCTAGCCGGGTCAGCTCCATGGGTGTACGTGTCGGGCACCCATGTTGCTCGACATGTATGATTGGAAGGAGGAGCTGGTCCGGGAGGGCACGGTGGTGACGCCTAAGATGCTGGAAGCCAGGAGAAACCTGGCCAAGGCGGGCATCATCCAGCACTGGAGAGAGCGGCTCCCACACGCCAGGGTGGGCCTAAGGGTGGTGGAGACCTTCTAGCCCATCCTCAGGGAATGCGGGGTGGTTGCGTCGTATGGAAGCCCAATCTTTCATATGACGCAGGTACTCTCCGGGCATGGTTGCTTCGGAGAGTACCTGCACGAGATGACCGGGCGGAAGGCCACACCAAAGTGTTACCACTGCCCTGAGGAACGGGACACGGCCCAACACACCTTGGAGGGGTGCCCAGCGTGGGCGGCGGAGCGGCGCGCCCTTGTAGAAGTGGTAGGGAGTGAGCTAGATCTTCACACAGTTGTGGGGAAGATACTGGCTGTCCCCGAGAACTGGGACGCTTTCGCCTTTTTCTGCGACACTGTTATGTCGCAGAAGGAGGCGGCAGAGCGAACGCGGGAGGAAGCTCCCAACGCGCCGCCGGAGAGGAGGCGGAGGGGGGGGGGAGACGGAGGAGGGTATACCTGCAACATCAGTAAGTCCTCCTCCCTCTCCATCCCCTTCAGCGGTTAGGACGGGGTAGGAAGAGGGTTGGTTTCGCCGCCCTCTCCCTGCCCTCTAGAGTTCGCCGGCATCTCGGCGATGACAATATGTCGTCGCCGGGAAAGCCCGCCGGCGCGGCTATTTGCTCCCCTCATGGAGGGTTTGAGCGGAGCCGAGAAGGAACAGTGGGGAGGGGGTACTCTCGCAGCGCCGGACAAAAGGCCCTACCCTCTCCACTGTTGAGGAGGTACGCCTCGGGCGGAGTAGTTACCCGGCTGACCCGCCTTAGGGCTTGGGATGCGGGAGTGCAAACCTAGATCCCTCTTTCGCGGGGGCCCGTCCCACTTCTGACATCCCGGTTCGGGCAGTTGGGACTCGACTTCGGTCGAATCCCGGCTGTTAACCCTGGAGGGGTGTTCTTGCTCTCAGGCGGGGACCCGTTTGGGCTAGGACGGATCGCGGTGCATGCTCGTTCGATCCCGTGATCCGTCCCGAGCCCAGATGTCAGAAAAAGTTGGATTTTAGTGAGTATGCCGGCCACTTCTAGGTCGGAGAGTCTCACATACCCCGCATCCTGTCCCCACAGGACCGGGGACCCATAAAGGCTTTTCCCAACTATAAAAAAAAAGGATAGTAATCGTGTTGTCGAAGTGATCTGTCGGTCAAATGACCCTGTCGGTCAAATGACCCTGTCGGTTAAGTGATTTGTCGGTCAAGTGACCCTATCGGTTAAATGACGAAGTCAGTTAAGTGATTTGTCGGGCAAATGGTTTCGGTTAAGTGACCCAATTTATATACATATAGTGATATGACATCTTATAGCATATATATTTCAAATTTATATAATTGTAATACTTAAATTAATATTTTGGAACGTGATACTATCGATTATTTTAAACAAACAAATATTCATACTCGCGTGTATTATTTATTCACACAATTTCCGAGATAGTTTAAATTTGATATTGCCACTAATGGGCCCCCAGGCCCCAACCATCGTTGGATTTTTGTTTATGAAATTAAACGAAGGGTCAAGTGTACAAAAAGAATGAATATCTTTTGAGATCTTTCCTACTGAAATATTCTGTAGATAAGAGGAGAGTAAGATGACAACCTTAAAATTTGTCGATCTTTGCTCATATATTTCTGTATTAATATAAAAATAGCAATCTATTTTTTCAGATTTACTAAAACCTTGTTTATCATCAATAAAAAATAGAAATTGTTAAATAAACTAGAATTTTTTTAAATTTGAATTCTTTTAGGACATGTCAATTGTCATCTTGCTCCTAATGGGGGTAAGAACACTTTTAATGCTACGTAAGATGGAAAAACAATCAACTAAGATTAAAAATGTACTCTTATGAATAAAATACATTTATTATAAAATATCTTATACTATTTTGTTATTACAATATAGTTAAAGAAAAACGTTAATAGAACAAAAAATACTTATATAATCTATAAAAATAATATTAAAATTGTGATATACATTACGATACATTTTACGATTAAAATTTCATTATATATATATATATATATATACATATACAGTCGGAATGCTGATAAGACCAGAAAAACTAATACATGAATGCATTATCTTAATACCAAAAAATAATGTAAGTGCTTTCTTATTTTATGGTATAGTACTTTTACAATTCTTCAAAGCTAAGAAACTCAGGAAAAGTGGATGTCCCCCTAAACGTTCAATTTCTATTTCCATTTCCTTCTTTAATTTCTTAAATACATCCTTCGTGTATTTGAGAGAACCAAAACTTTCTAGTAAATTTACGCAGTACCGTTTCATCTTTCTGTCGGTTGTCCGTTGTTTTAAAATATCTTTATATATTACATTAAGGAGTTATATTTATAAAAAATATAGAAATTATACACATTTTTTTCTAATTAATTTCTTATATATTAATTACATTATTTGATATTAAATATAATGTTTAATAAAGGATACTTAATATTTGTTTATCCTCGGGATTTCTTGTAATTGCGTGAATTACAGGAAAGCTAAATTTTCCTTCAGATAAATCCGAACAATAATTGTGATCATCATCAGTTTCCTATAATAACAATAAATTTAGTCACAGTACAAATTCATTTAATTAATTTCATTTAATTAAATTAAACAAATATTGCTTACCTCACACAAATTGCAATAATCGTCATTTATCTGATAATATAATGCGATATTATTAATTAACGGTGATAAATCTTCTTCGTACAAAGAAAATAATTTCATTAACTTATATGCCAACCTTGGAAACCAACCACATTCTGCAAAATTAATTAATGTTTGAATTTTATAGAGAAAAAAAGCATTATCTTCAGATAGTGTAGTAATATGTAAAAAAAATAAATATTTACTTCTTGCCACCATTTTATATTCCTCTTCGGTTGGACAAATATAATTTTCTTTCCAATACATGTCCAATCCTTGACCTCTATAAAATTCTTGTAATCCTTCTATTGTTATCTTAATTGCCTGTTAAATTATTAAAAAGCTAGATAACTTAGTTTACGTTTTATTTATTTATAGATAATACATTATACTAGTCCGATTTTAATATATAAGCTTTTATAAATGTGCTTAAATAGATCATTAAGTCATCCTTTTACCGATTAAATACAATAACTTTCAGGATGTATTACTTTTATATATTTGGAAATCCTTTATCTCTTTTTTACAAGTATAAGATGCAATTATTTACCTCTGGATGGATGGTGCCCATTTTTTCTAACGCATTCATTTGTGCGTAATTGGCAGCATTTATAGTATTACCAATTCCATAAATGGAATTGGCTACGGGAAAGTCTCCTCGATAAGTAGCCTTATCTTGAATATCGTCTAATCTAAAAGAAACAAAAAGGTTTTATTATTTTATAAAAATATGTTCAAATAAATCTTTTCAATTAATCATTTCAATTATAAGATTAATTAAACTTTTCTAGAATTGTATTTGTATATGTTTAAAAGTAAATACGAAAGAAAAGAATAAGATTAAATAGAAAGAGAGAAAATAAGCAGTATAAAGACCATAAAGGTGTTGTATGTATAAAATATATTTCTTTACCAAAACTTTTTTGTGCGATTTTTTTCGTGAAGTTCATAATTCCTAACTAATCTATTTGTAATATTTATTTTTTTTTATAAATATAGCCAAAATCGTTCTTTAATTCTTTTATTCCGTTTATTTAAAAAAACTAATAATGCAATAGGCAATTTTTCCAATCACTCGTGTTTTTCCACGTACAATTAAACAAAAAATTTTTCATACATAATTATATATAGTTATACATAATTATATACTAAGGTATTATATATATTAAATAGGTCCGTATACTATACTATATTGTATCTATAATTATTATATATATTATTATTGGTACTTTAATATATATATATATATATATATATATATATATATATATATATATATATATATATATATATATATTAGGAGTACAAATTGAAAACCGCCGTTTTCCAGTAGATGGCGCCAGCGGTAAATGCTGGCGCCAAACGTTAGATCAAAAATTTTAAATGTAAGTTTGGGCATCTGGCAACAATTCCTTATCATTGCAGTTGTGAATTTTTATCGGCGTTATATATTTTTTTGTGATCGAAAATGTCGAAATTTGTGCCCAATAAGCGTCATTTGCGGGAAGTTTCGCTTTTTGCCTTCAATTCGAAAAAATCTGCGGCTGAGGTGCGTCGAATGATTGTAAAAACTTATGGTGAGGCTTCCATTAGTGAAAGAACGTGTCGAGAATGGTTCCAACGCTTCAAAAGTGGTGATTTCGGCGTAGAAGACAAGGAGCGTCCCGGATAGGTGAAAAAGTTTGAAGACGCACAATTGGAAACATTACTGAATGAAGATTCATCTCAAACGCAACAGTAGCTTGCAGATTCATTGGGCGTGACTCAACAAGCTATTTCACATCGTTTGAAAACCATGGGAATGATCCAAAAGCATGGACACTGGGTGCCATACGAATTAAAGCCGAGAGACGTCGAACGGCGTTTTTTCGCATGCGAACAGCTGCTCCAACGGCAAAAACGGAAGGATTTTCTGCATCGTATTGTAACCGGCGATGAAAAGTGGATCCATTATGATAATCCAAAGCGAAAAAAATCGTGGGGCTACCGCGGCTATGCATCAACATCGACGGCCAAGCCAAACATCCATGACTCGAAGCTCATGCTGTGTATTTGGTGGGACCAGCTCGGCGTGATTTATTATGAGCTGTTGCAACCGGATGAAACCATCACAGGAGCTCGCTACCGAACACAACTAATGCGTTTGAGCCGAGCATTGCAGGAAAAACGGCCACAATACGAGCAAAGACACGAAAAAGTGATGTTGCTGCACGACAACGCTCGGCCACATGTTGCTCAGGTCGTTAAAACCTATCTGGAAACATTGAAATGGGACGTCTTACCTCATCCGCCGTATTCTCCTGACATCGCCCCTTCAGATTACCACTTGTTCCGATCAATGGCTCATGGCCTGGCTGAGCAGCACTTCCATTATTACGAAGAGGCCAAAAACTGGGTCGATTCGTGGATCGCCGCAAAAGACGAGCAGTTTTTTCGACGCGGGATTCGTATGCTGCCCGAAAGGTGGGAGAAAGTAGTGACCAGCGATGGACAATACTTTCAAGAATAAGTATGTAACCATTTTTCAATAATCAATCCTCAAATTTTGACAAAAAAC
This sequence comes from Solenopsis invicta, assembly GCF_016802725.1. Taxonomy (NCBI): domain Eukaryota; kingdom Metazoa; phylum Arthropoda; class Insecta; order Hymenoptera; family Formicidae; genus Solenopsis; species Solenopsis invicta. The sequence continues at coordinate 13,098,636 of NC_052676.1, read as the reverse complement.
GGCGGTTTTTAATTTGTACTCCTAATATATATATATATATATATATATATATATATATATATATATATATATATATATATATATGTATATATATATATATATATATATATATAGACATGTTTGATATATCATTATTCATAACTGTATATAATTATAAATGGAAAAATTTTTTACCGGAAAAATTGGGTAGGAAATCATTTATAATTATCAAACAACAAAATTCGCAGAATAATGAGATGTGTTATGGAACACTGCACAATACAGGACACACACACACAGACACAGACACAGACGCACGCACGCACGCACGCACGCACGCACACACACACACACACACAAGTCGATAAAGGGTATAGCGGAATAAGAAGTGTGATTTTGGGCCCCGCGCGTAATCAATCGTTATATAGAGCAAAATATCCAACTAGATAAAAGAAAATTTGGTACCAAGTTTTATTTCAAAAGACCCCCACAGTTTCGAGATATTGCAAGAAATGTGAGTTTTCATTAATACTTTTTTCTCCGTTAAATCTAAATTAATCTTTACAAAAAAATGTATGGTTATAAAGGGCAAAAAATTTTGTTTTTAAAAAATCTAGAATTCTTAAAATCGCATTTTTTTTATCTAAAATAGTGGCCATTTTTAAAAAAATTCAGTGAATGAGTAATATACATTATATTCAAGATTTTTTTCAGATTTTTGAATTTAGTGGAACGTGTCGAAAAAAAAAAAAATTTTTTAAATTATTTTTCGGTCTTAATTACATCTGATTGACATATATTACGTTGTTTTTAAATACAATTACCTCCAATTACACATCTGTAAACAGTAGTATAAAATTATAGAGTTCACGTAATTTAAACTATAAGATTTTAGTTTTTTTGTCAGAAAAATTAATTTAACTAATTGTAGCAGTTTTTTCATTTTCTTCAAATGTATTGGATGTACATCTTGATTCGGTCTGTTTTCAAAAAATGGCTCTAAGTGCTATAAATGTGTGGCGGCTTTCTATTACGCCGACAGACGGCTGGACAAATCCCACTGGACAAAGAAAACAACCAATTAGAACGCTACACGTAATACCACGGAGTCCGCGCGCGATTCTTGGCGCTAGCATGGGAGACGCTCGCTCGGCATCACTCACTCCGTTAGAGACCACGAGGAGAGACAAGACTTAATTTGTGCCATTGAATTAAGCCAAAGAATAAGACTGACGCATTATTGAATAAAGTTTTGTTATCTTACTTAATCTTGTGTATATATTGGGAACCTTTACCCCCACAAATGGTTGATGGCGACAGTTGAGTTTTGCTGTATCGTAAAGTGTCAACATCTGTCAACCAAATATTGTTTACAAGTTATTGAGTTTTGTACAACATTTTAATTTTTACTGCGTTGAAAATGTCGAGTTTTGTTCCAAATAAACCACATTTGCGGGACCCTGGTAAAAATTACGGATAGAAACAGACAGAAAACGTATCCTATCCGTATTTGTCTGCTTTACTATGCGTTTCTTAATCCGTAATTACAGACAGAAACCGATAGAAATGTGTTTTGCAATTTATCGGTTACTGTTTGTAAAAACGGATAGACAATTCCGAATTCTATCCGTTTCTGTCTGCAAATGCGTATATGCATCATATGCATTTCTGTCTACAATTGGATACGTACGCACCCTATCCGTTTCTGTTTGCAAATACGTACACGCATCCTGTCTGTTTCTATATGCAAACGCGTATACAAAAAATTTTTATTATAAAAAAGATTTTTTTGTTTTCTTGCAAATCTTATTATTCTTATTTTTATTATAGGTTAATCAAATTCGCATATATTCTATTTTATTAATTACGATTACGCATTATTTTACAATTTTTAAAAACGCATATTGGCATCGGCGGGATTCGAACCTAAGATTTTGAGACAACAACCTAATACGCTAACACTGAGCTAATCGTACACATGTGATATCGTTAATAAAAAGTTATATTTGAAGTAAAACTGATTTGAACAAGAAGAAACTTACATGTTGAGTATCGCGCGAACACTCTCACTAACCCTTTGATTTTTCGAGCTTAGATATTTTTAAAATAAACTATATAAACTATATAAATAATTAAAACCTGTTCTTTTTCTTTCTACATTCTACACTCCAGGATTCGCATTGATCTGCAATTACGCATCAGAATCCTATCCGTTTTTATCCTCATTATATCCGGCGCGTTCTTTATCTGCACCTGTCCGCGATTACGGACAACAGTCCTGTCCGTTTCTATTTGCATCCGTAATCACATTTCACTGTATCTGTCTGCAATTGCATACAGAAATTCTGTCTGCATTCTAGACGCCGCGATTTCTGTCCGCATCTTTTTGCAATTACGTACAGGAATCGTATCCGTATTTATCCGTATTGCATCCATTAATATTTCTATCTATTTCTATCTGCCAGCATATATAATTAATTAAAACCTGATCCTGCTCATGGTCCAACCAACAAAAATAGCAACAAGAATTTAAATTAAAAATAGGACCAAAGCATGAAAAAACATTACTGACGTAAAAAGAATTTTTCAAAACTTAATTTTGTAACCAATTGTTATAAATAAATTACTAAAAATTGATTGTAAAGGAAAACTGATTATGATTCTATGTAAAAAATGACTCGATAAACATATATACTAATGCTTTCTTAATTGGTATAGTTGTTATAATTGTTATAAACAAATTAGTTTCAAAATTGCTTTTTGCAATGTGCTTTTAATGTTTATAACAATTACAATTGTTCCGTTTGCAATATGCTTTTTATGTTTATAACAATTTATTTATAACAATTAAAATTGTTGTAAACATTGTTATAAACATAAAAAGCACATTGCAAAAACCAATTTTTCAACTAATTTGTTTATAACAATTAAAATAACTATTATAATACCAGTTAAGAAAGCGTTATATATGTTTATTGAGTCATTTTTCACGCAGGATCGATTAGCGTAATCAGTTTCTTTTACAGTCAATTTTTAATAATTTGTTTATAACAATTGGTTGCAATATTGAGTTTTGACAAGTTCTTTTTACGTCAGTAATGTTTTTTCATGCTTCGGTTCTATTTCCAATTCAAATTCTTTTTGCTATTTTTCCTGGTTGGACCATTGGCAGGATACGGGCAGATGCAGATAGAAATCTTGATGGACACAATACGGATACATACGGATCGAATTTCTGTACGCAATTGCAGACATATACAGAAATGTAATTACGGACAAGATGCTAATAGAAACGGACAGGGCTGTTGTCCGTAATCGCGGAAAGATGCACATAAAATCGCAACAGATACAATGCGGATAGATTCTGGATAGAATTCTGATACGTAATTGCAAACAAATGCGGACAGAAAGCGCGGCGTATAGAATGAAGACAGTAACTGACAGAACCTCTGTACGCAATTCCAGACAGATACAAATGAAATATGATTCCGGACAAGATGCGCATAGAAACAGACGGGATTGTTGTCCGTAATCGTGGACAATTGCGGATAGAAATCGCAATGAATAGAATGCAAATAGAAACGGATAGAATTCGTTCACATAATCGCGGATAGAAGTAGACAGAAATCCCGATGGATACATTGCGGATAGTAACGGATGTCTTCTGTACGTAATCGCCGATAGGAGCAGATAAAAATCGCGACGGATACAATGCGGATAAAAACGGAAAGGATTCGTTCACCTAATCGCGGACAGAAGCAAACAGAACTCGCAATGGATACAATGCGAATACAAACAAATAGGATTCCTGCACGTAATTGCGGCCATGTGCAGATAGAAATCGCGACGTATAGGATGCTAACAGAAACAGACAGAACTTCTGTACGCAATTACGGACAAATGCAAGTGAAGGGTGATTACGGACACGATGCGGATAGAAACGGACAAGATTGCTGTCCGTAATCGCGGACAGATGCAGAGGAAATGTAATTACGGACATAGACCCTAATTCTAATTTCACCTCAAAGTCCCCAGAGCCAACTACTTCGTCTTCTATTACTAATATCAATCAAAGTAATAATTTGGCAGTTAATTCTAATGTGATTGTAAAGGATCCAGCTTTATGGGTAATAAACGATGCTACACGTAAATACGTTTTGCAGCATGGAATTAACCAAGATCATGTTCATGATAAAAATTTTGATTTTTCCCGCTCAAAGAGACTTTGTGGTAAGCAATATCGATATTTAAATGAATCTTTATTTAAAACCCAACTTGTCAATGGCCAAATAGTAAAGCGATCGTATTTAATGTACTCAGAAAGTTCTGGTTCAGTGTTTTGTGTTCCTTGTCAATTATTTGGTGGAACTACAAAAAGAGCAAAAGAAGGATTTGACGACTGGAAGCATGGCAATGATGCATTGAAAAATCACGAGAATTCTTTTGAACACAAGTCGTGTGTTTTAGAAATGAAAATGAGATCAAACACTCTTGGAAAAATTGATACAAATTTTTCTTGTCAAATAGACACAGAGAAAAAGTACTGGCGTAACGTTTTAAAACGGGTTGTAGCCACTGTCCGTGCTTTGGTAACTGCAGGTTTACCTTTAAGAGGTCATATCGAGAAGTTTGGTTCGTCAAGCAGTGGTAACTTTATAATGAGTCTTGAACTTATTTCTGAATTCGATCCTTTTTCGGCAGAGCATATAGCTAAGTACGGTAATCCAGGTCAAGGCCACACTTCGTATTTATCTTCTACTACATATGAACATTTCATTAAGTTAATGGCTGAAGAAGTAACGAAACAAATAATTAAAGAATTAAAGAGTGCCAAGTATTTTTCTATTATAGTAGATTCAAGTCCAGACATATCTCATACTGATCAACTTGCAGTGATTGTGAGATATGTTTTGGAAAATGGACATCCTGTAGAGAGGTTTCTGTGTTTTGTTCCGAATGCTGGTCATAAATCAATCGAACTTTTTGATGCTGTTGTCACTGTGCTTGTGGGTTTTGATATCGATATTGCAAATTGTAGAGGTCAATCATATGATAATGCCATGAATATGTCTGGAAAATATGCCGGATTACAAGCTAGAATTAATGAAATTTCTCCAAATACTGTATACTCTCCCTGCTCAGCTCATTCCCTGAATTTAGTTGGAGAACATGCAGCAAGTTGTTGTAAAGAAAGTAATGACTTTTTTCTTCTTCTTCAAAATTTGTATGTATTTTTTTCAAGTTCTACTTATCGCTGGGAAATATTACAGAGACACTTAACACAACGTGAAAACAGAACTCTAAAAGGCTTGTCACAAACACGATGGTCAGCCCGTTATGACGCGTGTCAGAGTCTTAATAAAGATTGGAATGAAGTGATTGAGACTCTTACATCAATTGCGGAAGATGAAACAGAAAAATCTTGTACCCGATGTGAAGCTTCAGGTATCCTCCGACAACTACAACGTCTTGAAACAGCTATTCTTTCTTCAGTATGGATAATTTATTACAGAGATTTTATTTTTCTAGCAAGAAGCTCCAAGCAGCTGACATTGATCTTTATACTGTAGCAGAACTATACGGTTCACTAATAAACTATGTTGAAAGTATTAGGAAAACTTTTGATACCTACGAAAATGCTGCTCTTAAAAAATCATTTGTTACAGAGTATGAAGATATATCGAAAAGAAAAAAGATAAGAAAACTCCAAGACGATGAATCACGAAATTTTTAAACCGAATTTATTGGGCGAGAAAACTTTAAAATCAATACTTTTTATGTCATAATTGATAGAATAGTTGCAGAGTTAGAACGTCGAAAAGTAGTCTATGAAAAGTTAAGCACGAGTTTTGGTTTTTTAACTAAAGGAATTACAATGGATGATAAAACTATTGCTAAAAATGCTGCCAGATTAAGTAATGAATATAAAGAAGACTTGCCAGATTCAGAATCGTTTCAAAATGAATGTCTCCATTTCTTTGGATTTTTAAAAAATTTAAATGAACCTCCAAGCACTATTCAAGAGATCTGCAAAATGATTTACGATAAAGGCCTCCAAGAAGTATATCCTTACATTAATATCGTACTTAGAATCTTCTTATGCATAGCTGTAACAAACTGTTCAGCAGAAAGATCTTTCTCAGTATTACGGCGCGTCAAAAATTATCTCCGATCTACGATGTGTGATGAATGTCTCAACTATTCAGCAGTTCTTACAATTGAGTCAGAAATCGCAAAACGTATAAATTATGATGATATAATTGATTCATTTGCTCAGTCGCGTAGAAAGGTAATAAAATAAGTAATAATTGAAGAAGTAATTCACAATTAAAGGACCTTCATTTAACAAGTATTTTATTGTCAAAATCAACATTTTAATTAAAAATTAAACTATAATAAAATCAAATAAAAAAATAAACTTTAAAAAATTAAAAAAAAATTAAAAAACAAGAAAACACAAAAAAACAAAAAACCGGAGTGTGAAGTCCTATCGTGCAGCCTTCTCGTGGCACACTCTGAGTGGTATTTAATAATTCATTTAATATAATAAATAATCAATTATGATACCAGCTAATGCGCGTAGGTTTTTTTACAATATTATACAGAGTGACCCAGAAAATCTGCCCATGCCCTCATGGGTTGATAGAGCAAGTAAAACTGAGAAGAAAAGTCCTTTACCATTTTTCGAAATTCGCAATAGTTAACGAGATAAAAATTAATTAAAGTCGGCGAATGAAGGCGTACTTTCCCTACCCACCGCGCGCGGGACCGCCTAGCCGTCACCAAGCCCTTGGCTCGGCGACAGCCAGGCGGTCCCCCCCGCGCGCGGTAGTTGCTGCTTTACTCCCTCCTCGCCGCGCCGCCTGGTCCTAGCTTGGTGACGGCTAGGCGATCCCGCGCGCGGCGGGTAGGGAAAGTATGCCTTCATTCGCCGATTTTAATTAATTTTTATCTCGTTATTGCAAATTTCGAAAAATGGTAAAGTACTTTTGTTCTCAGTTTTACTTGTTCTATCAACCCATGAAGGGCAGATTTTCTGGGTCACCCTGTATATACAAGTTGACAAGTTATATCCTAATATTAATCTATTAAAAGCTGTTACATTTGGAATTTATTTTACACAGGCATTAGACTTGTTAAGTTAAAAGTTGTTACATTTAGGAATCATCATGTTCAGGTCGCGTTATGCATTTCTTATAAAAATTCTAATTTTCACTGTACAAGGGGCGGCTGCTACTTTTCAGCCCCAAGCAGCAAAATACGTAAATCCGCGCCTGGTGCCGGTAATTGAATGGAGGCACTTCACGCGCCTAATCGAGAGAGAGAGCCTAAAACAAAAGGGTTTCCATAGAGATCGTGCTATCGAGGATAAATAAGTAGGTAGCGATCGGAGAGAGGATTGAACAGTACAGAAAAAGGAAACGTGTGTGATCGACGCGAGCGTGCACGCTGTATGTGTCTTCGATTTATTTAAATTAATCGTGAAGGAACTGGTTGGATCGTGCCTCACAAGCACATTAGTTGTCATATCGTGCCTCACAAGCACATATCGAGGCAATTGAGTGGAGACTGTGCCTCACAAGCACACAATCTAAGTATAAAGTGCCTCACAAGCACAAGGGGACTCGTCTCCTGTCGATATTTTTCTATTCACAGGTCACGCTGTATTCATACATAAATCCAAAAAGAAGCAAGAAGGAAAGCTAAACCGATGAATAATTTTCGAGACAAACGACTTCTTACAGACTATAAAAAAGGTTGAACCTCTTAGGCATTGTAAATAATTATCTTGTTTATGTGTGTTGCTAAGCAACCACGATTTACGCAATACGCCACTTTATAAATAATTCATTTCAATATTCTAATCCTTTTATTGTATTTTCATCATTATCGTCGTAACTTATTGAAAGATTTAAGACAGATTTATATATTAGATAAGTTTTGAGTGTCTCGAGCCTGCAAAATGTGATTTTTAATACTACGTTTCTTTTATTTTCACTCTTTCTTTTAATTACAATTGAAAGAATTTTGCTATGTTTAGTGACTTCTGAAAACGTTATAATTCTATGCTTTTTGACTAAGATTCGAACATTATATATTATCAGATATTTATTATTATTTCGTTTATTCTAATCTGTTAATTAAAAACTATATTGTTCTTTTTTGCGAATGTAAGTTTCTATACAACGTTACTAAAATAAGAGTTATATGTATGTAAAAAATACATTCTTATTAAATAACAATAAAGTGAATCTCCTTTTTTTTGAAATATTAAACTCTGCAATTAAATCATCTTAGTTATTTCAGGTAAGATGTCTTCCCATTTTGTTGTTCTTTCTCTGTCGTCATAATAAATCAATTTATCTTATTTAACAGAATCTACTACTGTAAATGCGGATTTTCTATCCGCATGTTGTATTTGCAGATAGAACGGACAGCTTGCAGTCTGAAATAGATAGAAATCCTGTCTGTTTCTGTCAGTTTCTGTCTGTAATTTTTACTAAAGAAAGTTTTAATTTTCTGTTTCAATTGAAAAAAAATGCAACTGAAGCTCATCAAATGCTTGTGGAAGTGTATGGTAAATCTGTATCACCGAATAAATCTTGTAGAGGATGATTTCGACAATTTAAAAGTGGTGATTTTAGTGTTGAAGATAAAGAGCGTTCGGTCCAACCAAAAAAGTTTGAAGATAAGGAATTAGATACATTACTCGATCAAGATTTGTGTCAAACGCAAGAAGAGCTCGCAAAAACATTGAAAGTTACTCAACAAGTTATTTTGAAACGACTCAAAGCTGCGGGATACAACAAGAAAATTGGGTCCCATACGAATTGAAACCGAGAGATATCGAAGGACGATTCTGCATGTCCGCGATGTTGCTTAAACGGTACAAAGAAGAGTCTTTTCTGCATCAAATCATTACCGGAGACAAAAAATGGATTCACTACATCAACCCGAAACGCAAAAAATCGTATGGCCAACCGGAAACATCAACACCGAAGCCGAATATCCATGGCGTCAACGTAATGCTCTGTATTTAGTGGAATCAGAAGGATGTGATCCATTATGAGCTGCTAAAACCTGGTCAAACCTGGTCAAACGGGAGACATCTACAGGCAACAATTTAAAACGAGTTACAATTAAAAAACGTCCAGAATATGCGACCAGACATGAGTCCATATTTTTTCACCATGACAATGCTTGGCCTTACGTTGCTGTTTCGGTTAAAAGCTATTTGGAAAAAACGGATGGGAAGTTCTGGCTCACCCGCCTTATAGCCCATACCTTGTCCCTTCTTATCATTTGTTTTGATTAATGCACAACGCTTTGATTGGAATACGCTTCACTTCAGAACAAAGTATCAAAAATTGGCTCGATTCATTCTTAGCTTCGAAAGATGAATCCTTCTTCCGCGACGGAATCCATAAATTGCCAGAAAAACGAGAAAAAGTAGTAACTAGCGATTGATAATACTTTGAATATAAGATATTAATTTATTTTATCGTTCAAATAAATGCGTTTTTAAAGCAAAAAAAAAAAAACAGACCGAATTAAGTTGTACACTCAATATATTTTCTTCAATTTTTAACTTTGTCGAGTACATAATGCATATGATAAAGTTATCTACTTATGATGATGCTGAAGTTAGCGGCCACTTCCAGCGGCCAGATCTGAAAAACCAGGGGCGAATAGCGGTGCAAGGCCCCAGATAATAAAATGCATATAACAACGTGTTTAAGTTAAAAAAAGAATAAATACCTATAATTTACAGTTAAAAAGTTATATAAATTATAACTTATGTTATATAATTAAACTCAAAATAAAGATAAGTAATGAAAATCCACGCGGTTGTTGGTGAGTATAGAACTAATTTATTCTAACATTATAAATATCTAGTACAGAAAATAACAAACGTTTCGATCCGATTTTGGGCCATCTTCAGCAAAAACACAAAATTAACAGAGAAAGCTTAACCTTATCACATGGCGAATGCAATAACTTTATCCTATTCAGGTGTTAATTCGAGTAATTACACTATATTAAATTGTGACAATAAGCATCAGTAAAAAGATTGATTCTGTGTAAGTTACGAGTCGCCATGCGAAAAGAGGAAATGCGAAGAATATAGTAGTTGACTCTGGCATATGGTTGAAATTCAATGTATAAGAATCCAAATCTACAGCGTTGCCCCAAGTGTCAATAGTTCTGTTCACTGGGACGGTCCAATCAATAGATATTAATTAGTTATATATGTATACGCACCAACAACCGCGTGGGCTCTCATTGCCTATCATTATTTTGAGTTTAATATTCGTGAGTCCTGTTAACTTTACTTTATATAATTAAGTTATGTAATTTTTTTATGTGCGTAAAAGACATCACGTCTTTGAGAGACGTCATCTTCGTCAAAAGGAGTATGTAACAAAAAACTTTGTCTATGAAAAATATCGCCTGATGAAAACAGGTACGTGGATTCCACGTTCTATCCACGTGTATTATGTAAAATTCGTGGATAAGACTTCATCGACCTGATATACACATGAATTCTACGTGGACATTTCTATGTAGATTTTAATACATTTTATCCACGTAGAATTACTGATAAAATTTTACGGAGATTAAAATAGGTAACAGCAATGTGGATTTCACGGGAATAAATTCACATCAATTTTTTTCTTATACAATCTACGTAGAATTATTGATTAAATTTGAAGGAGATAAAAATAGGATATAGCAACCTAGAATTCACGTGTGTAAATTTAAATTGATTTTTAGCCTATGTAATCCATGTTGAAATTTTGTTATTTTGATGATATGGAAGTAGACACATTAAGCTCACAAAAAATTTCTCTGAATTTCATAAAATATATAAAAAGTAGAAAATTTCACAGAATGTTTAATTTAGATAAATTATATTTTTTTTAAATTTATACCGATATTTATCCCATGTAATCAATTTTATAATTGATAAAAACAAATGTGTTATTCAATAAATGATTGAATTACTGATTAAATTGATATTATTTTATAATATTCTATCATTAAATCTAAAAGTATATCTATTTTAAATGTATTTAATTTATATATAACAGACAATATATAAACATTTACAATTAAAATTAATGGACACAAATTAATTAACGATGAAAAAAGTCAGCATTATTTTATAAAACGATTAAGTCTATGCGAGCTCATACCAAATAAATTTTTTTATAATTATCATTTAGAGAAAAACATTTAAACAAAATAAGCTTATATGTACAAATAAAATATATAAAAACGCAACTAATGATATATACTAATAGAAATAAATTGAAACAAGGAAGTATAAATAATTTCGTCTTATTTATTTATAGTCAACATTGGCTATTTTACAAAAAAGTTGAAAATCTACATAACACTTATATTGAAATTTATAAACATTCGACACAGCACAAAGCTCCGATTAAGTTCCCAGGAAGTTCAGATTACTGAGCTCACAGGGAGCTTCCAAAATAAGACAAATGAAGCTCCCAGGGAGTTCAGATTGCTGAGCTCACAGGAAGCTTCCAAAATTTGATGAAATAAGCTCCCAGGGAGTTCAGATTGCTGAGCTCACAAGAAGCTTCCAGAATTCCATGAAATAAACTTCCAGGGAATTCAGATTGCCGAGCTCACAGGAAGCTTCCAAAATTCAACAAAAGAAACTTCCACGCTAGATAGCACATTGCCGTCTTTGTTGTCGTTTTGACACCAAATTGACGCCAAAATTGTCACTTGACACCAATTTAACGTAAAATTGATGCCAAGTGACAATTTTGGTGTGATTTTGGTATCAAAACGACAACAAAGACGGCAATGTGTTTCTGGGCACAAAGCTCAAATTGCTGCGCTCACAGGGAACTTCCAAAATTCGACAAAATAAGCTTCCAGAGAGTTCAAATTGCTGAGTTTCTAGGAAGATTCCAAAATTCAATAAAATATAAGTTGGAATACCTGTAAGATTTTTATACAATAAAAATTATATATAGACATATATGTATATGTGTGCGTGCGTGCGTGCGTGCGTGCGTGCGTGCGTGCGTGCGTGCGTGCGTGCGTGCGTGCGTGCGTGCGTGCGTGCGTGCGTGCGTGCGTGCGTGCGTGCGTGCGTGCGTGCGTGCGTGCGTGCGTGCGTGCGTGCGTGCGTGCGTGCGTGCGTGCGTGCGTGCGTGCGTGCGTGCGTGCGTGCGTGCGTGCGTGCGTGCGTGCGTGCGTGCGTGCGTGCGTGCGTGCGGGCGGGCGGGCGGGCGGGCGGGCAGGCGGGCGGGCGGGCGGGCGGGCGGGAGGGCGGTATATGTGTGCGTGTGTGGAGTGCGATTGATGAGCAGGTGTTAGGGGATAAGGTGATACGTGGTGAAGTACGAGGAGGTGAAGGGAAAGAAAAAAGGTTGGTGGTGGAGAGTAAATAAGGGTAAAGAGCAGGTTAAAGGAATGGTGAGACAGGAGTAATAATAGGGCTGGGACGGGATTTGGTGGTTAGACGGGAGAGCAGGTAAAGAGAGTAGAGAGGAAGCAGAAAAGAGGCGGGGTAGTGACATCAGGCGTTAGAAGTGAGAAGCGTAGCAGGAGAGAGTAAGTGCAGTTGCGGGAAATTTTGAATTGGAGTCACTTTTGAGTAACCGATATATTATCTTAATATATAATTTCGTATTTTTACATTTGCTACATCTGTATAATGATTCACAAATAAGCTAAAAATATTATTGAACTTGATTAAATTGTTTTCTTAGATTAAAAAGTGTGATCATCTTAAATATAAAAAGAGTCATAATTTCTACTAAATATTTTCTGCAAAAATAGATCATTTAATTAAAAAATTTTTTCATTTACATTTTATTTACATAAATATTAAAAAAAATAAATAAATAAACAAAAAAATAATTAAATATTTAAAAAGTTTTTAACCCGACTGCAAGTAAATAAACTCTTGAATAGGGAAAGTTGGCAGGTTAGAAGAAAGACAAGATAGGGGAAGGAAAGAAGGGAGGAAAGGAAAGGGAAAGGGAAGTAAAGGAGGGGAAAATGGAGGAGGAGAAGAAGGTGGGAAGACCGAGCAAAGCAGAAGGGATGAGGGATAGAATATACAGTCTGTCGCTAATAGATGCGTTTAAGAGAGGAGAGTGAAGGAGATAGATGCATTACAGGCAGACATCTTAAAGGAAAGTATAAAGGTATTGAGATCGTCGGAAAAACAGCTGGAAAAGTAGCCGGGAAAGCAAGGAAAAGGATGGTTGAGTGAGATGTTAAGGGAAGTGAGGGAGGATTTTGAAGAAATTAAACCGGAATTAAGAGAGGTGAAGGAGGGGAAAGCAGAGATGAGGGAATGAATGGAAGATATGAGGAATAGATTAGACAGTTTAGAGAAATGAGTAGAAGAGATCGAGAAAGTTAGGGGGAAGGAGGAGAAAAAAGAAGGGGATGAGGAAAGGAAGGAGGAGGAAAAGGTAAAGTAGATAGAGAAAAGAAGAAAGAGAGAGATGAAGGAATTAAGAAAAAAGGATAAAGAAAATAGAGTTAGAGGGGGGAAAAGAGGAAAAGGGAAGAGAGGAAGAGAAATATAATCATAAAAGGAGTGAAAAGCAAAGGAGAAAGGGATAGAGGGCTTAAGAAAAGAAATAAAAGAGATAGTACGGCGACGGGGGCGACAGCGAGAGTAGAAGGGATAAGGAGTACAGGGAAGAAAGATAAGGAGGGAAGGGAAATAGTATGGGTAATATTAGCGTGTGTAGGGGAGAAAATTGAAGTGAAGAAAGGAAAAGCGAAGCTGTGGGAAAGAAGAAAGTGGATAGTAAATGATCTGACAAAAAAAGAGAGAAAGTGGATAAGAAAGAAAGCGGAAAGGATAAGAAGGGAAGGTAGGAAGGTAAGAGTAGGATATATGAAAAATGGATTCAGGAGAAATTATGGGTATGGAATGAGATTAAGGATGAGTTGAGGGAATGGCACGGAAAACAAGTAAGAGAATAGAAGGTGGCGATAGAGAAGGGTAGAGGGGTGGAAAAAAAGAAAAAAGATTTTTAGTAGGGTGGTGGACGGAGGGAGAGAGATAGGGGAAAAAGGAAGGAAATATAGAAAATGAGAAGCATAAAAAAAGAGGAGGAATACGAAAAAAGAAAATGGTAAAAAGTATAAAACAAGTTTTTGGAATGTGGCAGGCATGGAAAACAAAGAGAAGGATTTCAGGGAGAGACTAAAAGAATGGGATGTGATGTTCCTGAGTGAAACTTGATTACAGAAGAAGGGATAAGAAAGAGTTTGAAAATGGCTACCAAAAAGATAGGTATGGGAAGTGCAAGAGGCGGCAAGGAAGAGTAAGAAATGGAGGGCAATGGGAGGAATAATTGTGGAGATAAGGAATGGGATAGGGAGAGGAAAGGATGATAAGGAAAAAAAAGAGGAGGGATTACAAGCAGTAAAAGTAAATTTAGGGGGAGAGTGGAGGATAATAGGAGTGTATGTGAATAGAGATTTGAAGGAAAAAATGGGGAAGCTGAAAGAGTGGATGGAGGATAGAGTGGAAGAGGTGAGGGTGTTAATAGAGGGGAATTTTAATGCTAGGACAGAGAGAGAAGGAAGAAGAATAGGTGAGGATAAAGAGGGAGGGGTAGAACAGGGAAAGAGGAGCTCAAAGGATGAAAAGGGGAAAAAAGAGAGAAAGAAGCTATGTTTTATACAGGGGAATTGGGATGGTCAATATTGAATGGAAGCGTAAAAGGGGATGAGGAGGGAGAATGGACGTATACAGGAGAAAAGGGAGGGACCGTAATAGATTACGTGATCGAGAATGAGGAGACAAGAAGGAAGGTGGAAAACATGAAGGTGGAGGATTGGATGGACTCCGATCATCAGCCGATAACGGTGGCCAGAGGAGGGTGGAGGGAAGAGAGGACCGGGAAAAGGAAAGGGAGAGGAAGAAAGAGGTTTGGACGGAAAAGAAAAAAAAATTTGAGGAATACTTTGAGAAGAGAGATAGTGATGGTGAGGGGGTAGGGGAAGTTTGGAGGAAAATGAAGAGAAAAGTAGAAGTAGCATTAGAGAGAGTAGAGCAGGAAGAGAAGAAGGAACGGAGAGGATGGTGGAATGAGGAATGTAAGGATATGAAGAGAGATGTTATGAAAGAATTAAAAATGTGGAGGAGGAAAGGGGTAAGGAAAAAAATATAAAAAAATGAGAAAGAGGTACAGGGAACATTGTGAGGAGAAGAAGAAAAGGGACAGGGAAAAATGAGAAAGAAAAATAGAAGAAATAAGATCCGAAAAGAATGTGTAAAAGATAGTAAATAAAGGAAGGAGGAAGAAAAAGACAGTCAGGGAAGGGATTGAAATAGGGGAGTGGAAAAAACATTTTAGAGGAGTGCTGGGGGGAGTGGAGTGGAGGATAAGGGGGGAGGTAATGGGGAGAGGGGTAGAGGAGGAAGAAGAGATTAATAGAGAGGAAATTGGTAGGGCGATAATGAAATTGGAAGACAGAAAAGCAGCAGAAGGGGATGGGATTATGAACAAAGTATGGGAATATGGGGGAAAAGAAATAAGGGAATGGCTTTGGAAGATATGCAATAGAGTGTGGAAGGGAAAGGGATGTCCGGAAGAATGGAGAGAAGGGATAGTGGTACCGATAATTTAAAAGGGGGATGGGAAAAAGGTAGAAAACTTTAGGGGGGTTACGCTTACGGCGTATAAAGTGTACGCGGCGGTTTTGGCGGAAAATTTGAAGGAAGAAGTAAAAAATAAAGGGATAATACCACCGAGTCAAACGGGGTTTAGGAGAGGGGTAAGAACGATAGACCACATAAACGTGTTAAATTATTTAATAAATAAGAAAATAGCGGAAACGAAAGGCAAAATAGTATTTATGATCGTGAATATGAAAGCAGCATTTGGCTAGGTGAATAGGGAGATACTGGTACAGACAATGAAGAGGAAGGGAGTGAGAGAGAGTTTGGTGGTGAGGTGTGAGAAAGTTTTGGAGGAGACAATAAGTAGAGCAAGAGTGGGGGAAAAGGTAGGAAACTTTTGGACAGGTAGAGGAGTGAGACAGGGATGTCCGTTGAGCCCATGCATGTTCACACTACTGTTAGCGGATTTGGATGAGTAGTTGGAAAAGTGGGGATTGGGTGGAAGTAAAGGTGAAAGGAAGAAAAATCTATTCCCTGGCGTATGCGAATGATGTGGCGGTGGTGGCAGAGGATGAAGCAGAGATGAAAGGATTAATAAAAACATTAGAAGAATATGTAGAACAGAAAAGATTAGAGGTAAATGCTGAGAAAACAAAAGTGATAAAGGGTAGAAGAGGGGGTGTGAGACAAGTAAAGATAATATGGAAATGAAAAGGAAATGAAATAGAAAAAGTGAAAAAGTATAAATATCTGGGGTACATGATGATGGCAAATGGGGGACAGAAAGAACATATAGAGGAGAGAGTCAAAAAGGAGCGGTGGTGATGAGAGAGATATGGGGAATAGGAAACAGGAAATTCGGAAAGTACTGGGCTAGAAGGATGTGGTTATTTGTTAAGTTGGTGTGGACGGTGGTTAGTTATGGTGCAGAAATTTGGGGGTGGAAAGAAAGGGAAAGTGTAGAGAGGATACAGGACAGGTATTTGAAATAGGTAATAGGGGTGGGAAAGTACACACGGAGTACATGGTAAGGGAAAAGGTGCAGAGAAAAAAAATTAAGGGGAAGGGCAGGAATGAGGGCATGGAGCTATGAAAATAAGCTGAGAGAACGAGAAGGGGGGGAGTTGGCAAGGTTGTGTTGGGAAGAGATAAGAGGTAGAGCGAAGGAAGGAAAGGTGATGGGAAAATGGGGGGAAGAAAGAAGAGATTTCTATGAAGAAAGGACCTGGAATATCAAGGAGATAGAAAAATTGTGAGAAGAGGGAGGGTTAAGGGGGGAAGAGTTGATAGCAAGAGAGAGGAGGCGGCAGGAAGAGGAAAGGTTGGAAAGAATTAGGAGCTCGAGGTTCAACAGATGGTATAACATTGTGAAGGGAAAGGGAGTGCCGGAGTACTTGAAGACAGATTGGAAAGAGGAAAGATGAAAAAGGATTGCGAGGTTTAGGAAACGGTATGAGAGGCGGTAGATACTGGGAAGAGAAAGAGAAAAGAAAGTGTAAGATATGTGGATGGGGAGAGGTAACGTGGGAACATATATGGGAGGAATGCACGGATTGGGGGACGGAAAAGGGATGGCAGGAGATGGTAGATGAGGTTTTAGATGAGAGGAGGGAGGGAGAGGTTTGGATGAAGAAACTGGAGAAGATGAGAGAAGGAGGAGGGTGGCTGGGTATGAATGAGAATGTGGAAGGAAGAGGGGAAAATGCGGCGAAAACGGAGGTCCAGATAATGAGTGTAGAGGTATGAATGGATGAGTAATCTTTTTCTTTTTCTTGTGAAGGATGCAAGGAATAAAATGTTGAAACTATGTAAGCGGAGTGGAGGTCCGCAGTGTACTCGGCAAAGAATAAAGTACCTTTGTTAATATTATAAAAAACTACAAATTTGGTGCTGCTATATAAGAAAAGCATTAAAAGGAATTTACATAAAAAAAATAAAATAACACTTGTAAAATATGCGTTATAATAGTAATTACGCAAAGTTAGTTACAGATTAAGTTTCTTTAGTATTATTTAAGTAACATTGGAAATCATTATAAATTTTCTAAGTTACTATAATTATTTTATTTTACAACATTATATTTAGTTATAATTAGACATCTAGCAGCGCCAAGTTTTGTACATTAAAAATTTTTTATTTTGATAAAATTTTCACATTTTGTTTTTTCTCCTCTTTAATTCTTTGAAATTAAATGTTATACACTACTCAAAAGAAAATAGGGAACACTTTCCAGACACCAAAAATTAGGCTATCTTCAAATGACTGTAACTCGGTGAAAAATCATCGTAGATAAAAAATAAAAAAAGCATTTTGAAGCTTGAAGATCCAACTTTAACGCTCTATCAGCAGATTTTCAAAATTCTTTTAACTTCCTTGTCTTATGCAG
Source organism: Solenopsis invicta (assembly GCF_016802725.1). Lineage (NCBI taxonomy): Eukaryota > Metazoa > Arthropoda > Insecta > Hymenoptera > Formicidae > Solenopsis > Solenopsis invicta. Next base: position 13,080,634 of record NC_052676.1, on the reverse strand, counting down.
TAAAAAAGCACACCCTGTTTTGTTCCTTAAAATTTTGTATTTTTGACACTTTGCAGCTCGACCAACAAATTTTTTTCGAACAATTCAAGTAAAGCTTCATAAACTACAACATTTTGCCTACAAAATGCTTTTTTTAAAATTTCTCTACGATTTTTTTTGACCGAGTTACGCTACTTTGAAGCTAAACCTGCATTTTTTACAAATGATATCCCTACTCCGTGAAAAATCATCGTAGACAAAAAATCAAAAAACCATTTTAAAGCTCGAAGTTCCAGCTTTAACATGCTGTTAATGGTTTTCAAAAATTTTCTCAATTTCTTAGTACTATGCCCCAAAAAAGATACACTGTTTTTTCCTTAAAATAACGTATATTTAACAGCCTGTAGCTCAATAAAAAAATTTTTCTCGACAAATCCAATGCAAGTGCCATAAAGTATGACATTTTCTCTACAAAATGCTTTTTTTAAAGTTTTCTCTACGATTTTTTTTGACCGAGTTACAAGACTTTGAAGATATACATTTTTTACAGTACATTTTTCCGAAAAATGACGTCTACCGCCGACATTAGCATTACCCAATGTGCACCACGTGGAGGTTGTCGGTCGGATTTTTGCACATCGTGTGTGTGTGTGTGAGTGTGTGTGTGTGTGTGTGTGTGTGTGTGTGTGTGTGTGTACGTATCACAGCAGAGATAAGGACCCCGCAGTTCGTCACTTCTGCAGTATTTAATGACTCCAAACCCTCTCTGCTGTGTGTGTATGCGCTCGCGCGCATGAGAGTTCAATAGTGTGTATTTCCTCCTCTCTGATCAATTACTGCTTGCAAGCGTTCTCGCATATTTATACATCTTGCAATACGATCTTGCGGAATGTTGTGCCAAATTTCCGTTAAAATTTCTCCCAATTCTTCTAAATTTCGCGGCTGTTCCTCGCGACGCCTTAATCGTCGTTCCATTTCATCCCAAATGTGCTCGATTGGATTTAAGTCCGGGCTATTGGCGGGATGATTTAACAGTCTAATTGCGTGTCGTTGAAAAAAACGTCGCGTTATATTCGCCGTATGAGGTTGAGCGTTGTCCTGCATAAAAATAAAGTTCCGACAGGTTCGATTTAATAGCAAAACGTGTTGTCGTAGAATATCGTTGATATAACGAACACCCGTCATTGCCGGAGGTGGCAGGATCACTAGATCACTTCGTCTTGTAAGTGATATACACCCCCACACCATCACGGAACCGCCGTTGTAGGATCGTACTGGCATAACGCAACGTCGATCATAGCGTTCATTTCGTCGACGCCAAGTACGTATACGAGCATCATTGCCATAAAGGCAAAAACGTGATTCGTCGGAGAAATATACATTTCTCCAATCCCTAGCGGTCCAATTTATGTGATCGCGCGCAAATTGATAACGTACTTGGCGATGTACGAGTGTGAGTCTTGGTACTTGTGCACGAACACGAGAACGAAGACCGGCTTCTCTCAAACGGTTGCGAATTGTTTGTTCGCACACATGGCGCAAATGAATGTCATTACGAATGTTTCTTGCGGTAATTATTCGTCTTTCTAATGCATAACGAACAATGGCTCGATCTTGTCTATTTGTCGTTAATCGAGAACGACCACTACCTTCACGTCTCGTGTAATTTCCCGTGTCTTGATATCGTAACCAAGCTCTACTCACTACGGACACAGATGCACCAATATCTTGCGCCACATAACGCATACTAAAACCTTGTTGCAAAAGCGCAATTAGGCGTGCAACTTCTACGGCCGATAAATGTCTACGCGGCATTTTGAAAATTCCGTGTCGCTTATCACACTGCGAGAATCGCCGGCGTACTAAACAAAATTTTATTGTATTGAGCATGCAATGTTTACATATGGTCATCTTTGTCTAAAAAGAGATTTTTTTTAGACTAAGACGACTATATGTTTACAGTTCACAGGATTGGAGAAATGTATATTTCTCCGACGAATCATGTTTTTGCCTTTATGGCAATGATGCTCGTATACGTACTTGGCATCGACGAAATGAACGCTATGATCGACGTTGCGTTATGCCAATACGATCCTACAACGGCGGTTCCGTGATGGTGTGGGGGTGTATATCACTTACAAGACGAAGTGATCTAGTGATCCTGCCACCTCCGGCAATGACGGGTGTTCGTTATATCAACGATATTCTACGACCACACGTTTTGCTATTAAATCGAACCTGTCGGAACTTTATTTTTATGCAGGACAACGCTCGACCTCATACGGCGAATATAACGCGACGTTTTTTTCAACGACACGCAATTAGACTGTTAAATCATCCCGCCAATAGCCCGGACTTAAATCCAATCGAGCACATTTGGGATGAAATGGAACGACGATTAAGGCGTCGCGAGGAACAGCCGCGAAATTTAGAAGAATTGGGAGAAATTTTAACGGAAATTTGGCACAACATTCCGCAAGATCGTATTGCAAGATGTATAAATATGCGAGAACGCTTGCAAGCAGTAATTGATCAGAGAGGAGGAAATACACACTATTGAACTCTCATGCGCGCGAGCGCATACACACACAGCAGAGAGGGTTTGGAGTCATTAAATACTGCAGAAGTGACGAACTGCGGGGTCCTTATCTCTGCTGTGATACATACATACACACACACACACACACACACACACATACACTCACACACACACACACGATGTGCAAAAATCCGACCGACAACCTCCACGTGGTGCACATTGGGTAATGCTAATGTCGGCGGTAGACGTCATTTTTCGGAAAAATGTACTGTAAAAAATGTATATCTTCAAAGTCTTGTAACTCGGTCAAAAAAAATCGTAGAGAAAACTTTAAAAAAAGCATTTTGTAGAGAAAATGTCATACTTTATGGCACTTGCATTGGATTTGTCGAGAAAAATTTTTTTATTGAGCTACAGGCTGTTAAAAATACGTTATTTTAAGGAAAAAACAGTGTATCTTTTTTGGGGCATAGTACTAAGAAATTGAGAAAATTTTTGAAAACCATTAACAGCATGTTAAAGCTGGAACTTCGAGCTTTAAAATGGTTTTTTGATTTTTTGTCTACGATGATTTTTCACGGAGTACGGATATCATTTGTAAAAAATGCAGGTTTAGCTTCAAAGTAGTGGAACTCGGTCAAAAAAAATCGTAGAGAAATTTTAAAAAAAGCATTTTGTAGGCAAAATGTTGTAGTTTATGAAGCTTTACTTGAATTGTTCGAAAAAAATTTGTTGGTCGAGCTGCAAAGTGTCAAAAATACAAAATTTTAAGGAACAAAACAGGGTGTGCTTTTTTACTGCATAAGACAAGGAAGTTAAAAGAATTTTGAAAATCTGCTGATAGAGCGTTAAAGTTGGATCTTCAAGCTTCAAAATGCTTTTTTTATTTTTTATCTACGATGATTTTTCACCGAGTTACAGTCATTTGAAAATAGCCTAATTTTTGGTGTCTGGAAAGTGTTCCCTATTTTCTTTTGAGTAGTGTATATTCCATTGAAACTTGTTAAAATTGAATACATCCACTTGTGTTAAATAAAAAGATTTTTCAATGGAAATACAAACATAAGTACTACTTGAATTTTGTTTTGGAAAAAATTAATAATATCACCATTTGGATTAGACTGATTTTGTATTGGTTAGCATAGAAAAATTTTTCTGTCAAAATACAAAAATATTACCACTTGAGTTTTAAAGAAAGAAAAATAAAGATTTGAGGTGCGTTTATTATACAACAGTTATTTCCAAATAATATATGCTTTTTATAATGGCGCAATTTAAAGATTTCATACATTTTTTTGAATACATACCACTTGAACTAGAATAGGAAAATTTTTCAATAAAAATACATAGTACATTGTAATACTTCGATTTTGTAGAATTAGCAGAATTAATTTTGTAGATTTAAAATTAAACGTAATTACCACATCGGTTAGCATAGAAATTTTTGTATTTTTTCTGTTAAAATACAAAAACAGTACCACTTGGGTTTTGAAGAAAAATTAAAGGTAAACTGCGCGCACACACATACTTTGGCGCCTTTTTTTACCTTTTTTTTCTTCTTTACGTCAAATAAAATATTTTCCAATTTTTTCGATAGTACAGTTTCTAGACCCAAATAATACCATGATACCAAAATTCTTCACCACCTTTAAATTTTTTTATAAGTGACGTTGTTTTTCTTGGAGTTCTCAAAAATGTCTTTGCACATCGAGAGCGGAATGGGTGATTATTTTCTATTAAAATTATTAGAAGTTCAGATAATGCATTAAGATTTATATTATTTTGAAGAGCCCACTCAACAAGTTGTGCTAACTTGAAGTCAAGTTTTTTAGTTTCTTTCATATTTGCGTTTATGTATTATTAATGCTTCAATAAATATTAAATACGAAATTTGAAAGAATTGTACTGTAAATTATAAAAATTATATTAAAATTATACTAAAATTATATTAAATTTTGAAATCATTATTTTTTTAAAATTCTTTATATTTTATGTTTTTATTCTTTTATAATAGAAAAACTGTAGGTTCTTACATTGGAAACTGGTTGAAAGATGCGAAAAAACGTTTTGAAAATGAGTTAAAATGAAAAAAGAGATTCAGCAAATATAAATAACAGTGATGAAGATGTTAAGGAAGTAAAACAGCCTCTTGTACAAGATTTTTAAAAGTAGATTTATATGGGTGATAAAAAAATATTTGTGTTTGTAAATAAGAAACAATTCAATAATAGGCTCAAGTACGATCCACAAACAGACCCTACATGAGAAGCCGTCATAAGGATCTTACGCGTCACTGCACGTGCTCCCTTCACTTTTGCTCTATCTTGCTCAGTTTCCGCCTATGCACACGCATACGTCTCTTAATTGTATTGCGTTATAGAATAAAATCTGTGATTAAGCTTAGTTCTCCAGTGTTTTCTATCGATCCGTCTGCCTCGTATTCTGCATAACTCTAACAGGTTATGGGACCAGGTGCACCGTGATAATCAAAATAGTAAAACTATCGGATTCTGCGAAACATAATCTCTTTGACCATAAACATCGGTGGCGTGACACGAATCGAGAGCCTAGGAAAAGACAACTACGATACATGGAAGCTCCACATGGAAGCTCTCCTCATCAAAAACGACGCGTGGTCGTATGTTAACAGTAATTCCGCCAAACCTGAAGTCATTGCCGGCGATCCAGCATCGGAAGCCGCGCGGAAGGCATGGGATAGAGGCGACGCAAAGGCAAAGTCTGATATCATCCTGGCGATCGGCAGCTTTGAGCTAAAGCAGATCAAAGGCTGCACAACCGCACGCGACGTTTGCCTAAAATTGTAGACTACCTATCAATCGCGGAGACCTGCCAAAAAAGCCACGCTGCTCAGAAAATTAATGCTTTACAGCATGGAGGAAGGCAGCGACGCTCGCAAACATATAAGTAAGTTTTTCGACGCAGTCGATAAACTGCAAGATATGCAAGTCGAAATTTATCCCGACGTTCTTGCTACAATGTTTTTAACAGTCTACCGTCGAATTTCGACAATTTCCGATGCGTAATCGAAGCTCGCGACGAATTGCCCGCACCGGATACTCTACGCATAAAAATCGTGGAAGAGAACGAGGCGCAAAAGAGTGACACACAAAACTCTGGCGCTAAGGCAATATACGTCAATAAAAACAGAAACTGAACATGCAGAAATAAAGCATTCGAACCTAGAGACAGTGCACAAGGTGACGAACAAAACACAGGCAAGTCTCGCTGCAAGTGCAATAAACCGGGTCACAAAGCCGCAGAGTGTCGTTCGAAGAGCAAATCGGCGAAAAGTGGAGAGGAAAAGGTGTCATTACGTCGACGTTGCATTACGGCGTACCTCCGACGCAATCGAATCGCGCTGAACCTGTGTTTGGATAACGGCGCGACCGCTCATCTGTGTAGCGATTTAGACACTTTCCACGAAGTTAATCTTTCTCGACCCGGAAAACTAAATCTGCCAAACAGCGCTTCAACTGAAACGTCTGCCGAGGGAAAAGTAAAGTTCACAGCCGACGTACTCGGCGACAATAAAATCATATCTCTGAACAAGACGTTGCACGTTTTGGACTTACGCACTAATTTAATGTCGGTAAGCAGAATAACTGATAACGGTCTTAACGTGAATTTTACAAAGGAAAACGCAACAATAATTGACGGAAATATCAAGTTGATCTCAGATAGAGTTGGCGGCTTGTATTTCGTGCGCGAATCCGGTCAGTACAATTCTAAACCTAGCTGCGCGTTAACGTCGTCAAGAAAACTTTCAGCCACCGAGCTATGGCATCGCAGACTTAGCCATCTGAACGTGAGAGACCTCATCAAGGTACAGCAACAAGAAACAATCAACGGTGTAAAAATTGACACAATTGCAAAAAATTTTATTTGCAAAACCTGCCTCGAAGGAAAGATGACTCGCATGCCGTTTCCCAAGAAATCCAGTAGAATTTCAAAGTTCCTTGACTTAATTCACTTGAACGTTTGCGGCCCCATACTGGTCGGATTAATAGAGAAAGCCAAATACTTCATCGAGTTTATCGACGACCATTCAAGATGGAGTAAAGTTCGCTTTTTGCGACACAAGAGTGAGAAACTTCAGGCGACCAGAGAATTCATCGCACTCGCTAAAAGACAAGTAGGTAAAAAGGTAAAATCATTTTAGTCCGATAATGGTTTGGAGTTTACAGGCAAAAACTTTGACAAGTTCCTGAAAGACAACGGCATCACTAGACGACTTACTGTCCCGTACAATCCTGAGCAGAACAGGATTGCGGAACGACAAAATTGTACTTTTCAGGATATGGCCAGATGCTTGCTCGCACAGTTGGGCTTGCCATCCAAATTTTGGGCCACAACTGTCAACATTGCCAACTTCGTCCGGAACCGATGCCAGTCTAAAAATTTTGATGGTTTAACGCTACATCAGTTGTGGACCGAAAATGTTCCCAACGTCAAGCACCTCAGGGAATTTGGATGTCGAGTCCTCTGTTTAAACACAGAACCAGATCGAGGAAAGCTGGACCGACGCTGCAAGGAAGGCATCTTCATAGGTTATCCCAACGAGTCTAAAGGATTCAGAATATGGCTACCTGACGAAAACAAGGTTATTATATCACGTGACGTCAAATTCATCGAGGATGATAAATTACTTCCCCAGAATCTCGACCTCTTTGGAATCATCAACCGATGATTCCAAAGAGAGATCAGCGAATGTGTCAAACACGGAACCCGAAACCATTGACATTGAATTAGTCCCCCACATCGAGGAAGAACCCGTCGAAGAACAATCCGATAAAGACAGCTACGACAATGAAATTGCATCTGAACTACCCCGGTCTTTATCGCGGGGGAGAGGAAGACCAAAAGTCTTGAAAACAGGACAAAGAGGAAGACTTCGCAAAGTTTATTTGTCCGCCAGTACCCATGTCGGATATGCTGAACAAGAAACAATCGTCTTAGTATCTGAGGTACCAATGAAACAGGCCCTGGCGAGCCCGGAAATTAAGGAATGGCATGACGCTATGGTATCCAAAATCAAATCCATAATACAAAACGGAACTTGGCAACTTGTGGACCGTCCAAAGAACTCTACCACAATAGGAAACCGCATCGTTTTGAGAAACAAATTTAATACGGATGGTTCTTTTTGCAGACGCAAAGCCCGCCTAGTCGCTCAGAGTTTCGGCCAGCAGCCTGGATTACATTTCGGCAAAGTCTTTGCATCCGTAGCCTGACAAGAAACAATACGGCTGATCACAGCATTATCAGATCGCATAAGTATGAAAATGCATTATTTCGAAATAACGACCGCCTACCTAAACGGCGACTTGGACGAACAAATTTTCATGGAACCTCCTAAACAACTAGCCGGAATTCTAAGAACTATTTCGGAGGAAAAAAACGATCAAAATCTGGCAAATAAAGCCAATAAAATGCTTTTAGACCTGCAAAACAGAGACAAAGTATGCCTTCTGAAGAAGTCGCTATACGGTCTTTGCCAGGCCGGAAAAAATTGGCACACCAAGTTGAACAGTACACTCAGGAAGCTCGGGACTATTTCCTCCGACGCCAATCCTTGCCTTTATACACGAGGAAAAGGGGAGGATTTCATCGCCATCGTGGTTTATGTCGACGACATCTTAGTCGTTTCTCGTAACTCCAAGAGTATCGTAAAATTTTGCGACACGATCACCGAACTTTTTGACGTGAAGGATTTCGGCGAAATTGGTTACTGTCTCAACATAGAGTTCAACATTTCTCAGAACGTAGCTATTATGCATCAACAGGGTTACATCGACGATATACTTAAACGATTCGGGATGCAACCCTATTAGCACACCAATAGACGCTAGTGTAAAGCTCACCAAGAAGAAATCGAAACATGATAAAGAAGAAATGAATCTTCCCTACCGAGTGCTTGTAGGAGCTCTAACCTACCTGGCTGTATCAACACGTCCCCATATAAGCTACGCCGTTAGCTACCTGGGGCAATTTAATAATTGTTACGGCCAAGAACACTGGACTGCTGCTGGTCCTTCGATATCTCAAAGGATCCTGAGACCTTAGATTAGTCTATCGAAGAGACTTCAAGCCCATTAAAAGTTGGGGCAGCTGCCTTGAAGATCGACGATCATATACCGATTTCTTGTTCAAGCTTTTCGGCAATCCCATTTCCTGGGATTTTAGGAAACAACCAACGGTCGCCCTTTCATCCACTGAGGCCGACTACATGGGGCTTACCGAATGTGCCAAGGAAGCTATTTACTTACAAAAATTTTTGGAGCAACTCGGACTCTCCAAACTTGGCAACGTGACCATTTTCAACGACAACTTGGGGGCGTTACGACTGGCCCAAAACCCTGTCTTTCACTTCCGGAGTAAGCATATCGATATGCGCCATCATTTCATCCGCGAGACTCTAAACCGAGGATTATTGAAGGTGACTCACGTCTCTACAAATGACATGCTAGCCGACATGTTGACCAAAGGTCTTCTTAGACCTAAGCACGTCAAGTGCATGGAGATTTCCGGACTTGAGCGCGTTTCCGCATAACATCACCGTTCATAGATCGAGGTGTCGGAGCAACTATAATAGGCTCAAGTACGATCCACGAACAGACCCTACATGAGGAGCTGTCATAAAGATCTAACGCGTCACTGCACGCGCTCCCTTCACTTCCGCTCTCTCTCGCTCAGTTCTCGCCTATGCACACGCCTCAGAACATATACTATGAAAAATAAAAGCTCTGTACTTAACATGGGAAACAAAAAGCAAGACACTGCCATCTAGTGGTGAAGTGGGAAATTAAATGAACTGTAGAAGGGTGTAAGGGGGTCTTCAGAAGAAAGAACATACAATTTTATTTATGCAGGCAACAACCATTAACTTATGCCGGAACCGATAAAGTTCATTATTAGAATTTCAATGCTTCTGTTTACCGAGGTCTCGATAAACAGTAGCCGTGAAATTCTAGTATTGAACTTTACCGGATTCTGCATAAATTAATTGTTATTATCTGCATAAACTGTTACTCTGCATTGTTGAAGAAAGCAGTTTATCAATGCTACCACACTAAAATCGAGTGAGCAGACGCTCACTCTTACCAACTTATATCAAGGCATTTTCTGATTAGTCATTTTAACTCCCACTTTCAAGTGAGCTACACTTTTTCTGTGTTTCCCCACCGGAAACCGCTGTATTATTTTCACCCCTGTGGCACACACATACGTCTCTTAACTGTATCGCGTTATTGAATAAATTCTGTGATTAAGCTTAGTTCTCCAGTGTCTTCTATCAATCCGTCTGCCTCGTATCCTGCATAATTCTAACAAAAAAGTATTGTGTCAAGCATAAAAAAGTTAAAAAAATTACATTAACTAAAATGTTAATATTGGATTAATAACAATGTTAATTACGAATACATGTAAGGGTGTTTATGACGCTCTTATTGGCCTTCGCTGTCGTGAGTAAATAAAGCTGTTCGATGCCTCTATAAACAGGAATCGAAAGCAATGCTCCATCTCATACGGTCTTAGGTTAATTTGGATTGGAGTTGAAAAAGTCCTTCGTTTACCTATCTATTTCGCCTATTCCAAGTAATAAAGTAAGTGGTTCCGTCCTTTCTACAAACCAAGAAGACAAGTCATCCTTGCGATTTCTACAAATTCCAAGCTGTCGAGAGTAACTAGCAAGCACACAACTGCTCCCGTCAACGGCGAGTGTAGCAGTGTAGCACTTGAAAGGAAATCTTCATATGGTTTTCTTTTACATACATATTAATGTTTTAATTTATTGAAAATAGTTAAACTTGTAAAACGTTTACCATTTTTCTTAAGAGGTAATTTGTTAAGAAAATTTTTAAAACTTTTTATATTTTTTTTTTTTTTTATTGAACTTGCAAGTTTCAAAAATTCAGAAATTTTATGATTTGGAGAATTGTCAAAACATTTCACAATTCACGGTTAGCTCGAGTGAACAGAAGTTTAAATTGCTGAACTCAGTTTAGCGCATTTGTAGCGTTCCACAACTATCTTAAACCTTCGTTAACGTTCATTTGCCTCGGTTAAAAATGAACCCTTAGATTTTGGGCGTTTAACTAATTTAACCGAGGTTTATAACCAATGAAATTGCTGTAAAAGTTTCGCACATTTTGCAATCATATTTACTTTTAAGATTATGTATAATTATATATACATATATATATATATATATATATATATATATATATATATATATATATATATATATATGTGTGTGTGTGTGTGTGTGTGTGTGTGTGTGTGTGTGTACTTTCTGTTATTGAATAGGGAGATTATTGCATTTTACGATAAATATTGGAAAGTATACTCTTAAATTTATTGAAATTTAAAATTTGTTATATACTATGACTCTTGCACATGTATTATCATCATCAGACCTTTGACTATATACCGCTAGACTGCTAATACCTCCATTTTTCCATAAAATAAAAGGAGAAGTCTGAGAATCTAAGATCTCAGCGCCCCCGAGTCCGGAAATTGGCCAAATCGAGAACTACTTAGCAATTTTCTAAGTAAGAATCGGTACGATCGGTACGAATAACTCCGAATAAATGATTGAGTAATTCAAAAGTATTACTAAATAAAAAAAATGATTCGTTCTTGTTTTGTTAAATTATGTAATAATACGAGATAAAAAATTGTAGGAGTAATTAAATGTAATCCGTGAAAAATACAAATTGATTTAAAATTAATTCAAAAAAATTAAAAAATTTAATAATCGTCAATTAATAATAAAATAAAGTATGTACATAGTAAATAATACAGTAAAATAAAATATATGTAAAAAGAAACATGGTACTAACAAATGTAAGTAATAATAAGTAATTCTTTAAATTATTATTACTTGAACAGAAAACAAGTAAAGTGTAAGATGTGAAGTTCACATCTCATAAAATCTAATTTACCTGTAAAATAACACATTTTTAGATTTTGTTGAAGCTGCTTCTGCAGGATTGTATTTCATGTTTTTATTATTGCACATTTTTGCAGAACAACAACGAACCATTTTTATATTTTATATTTTTGTTTGTACAACATAAATAGGTCAAATAATAATAACCTCAACACGCGCTTCGGTTGTACCTTTGACTGTACAGTCTCAAAGAGTCAAAGAATTGTACCGATTATTACTTGAAATGTAGCTAGGTAATTCTCAATTTGACCAATTTCCGGAGGGGCGCTGATGTCTTAGATTCCACTAATGGCTGCCGTTAGCAGTCCAGAGGTATATAGTCAAAGCATCAAACAATGAAGACTTTATTTTTTCATCTTTTAAAAAATTTGGCAGTCGCTTTTTCAGATTATATTAGGTGTTGGAATTAATTCGTAGCGTTTTTTTAGAGAGAAACAACGATTTATTCTAAGTTTAAATATAAAAATACATTACTAAAAATATTTTCCATCGCTTGCCACAACTTTTTCCCATCTTTCGGGTAAGAGACGGATACCCCGTCGAAAAAACGCTTCGTCCTTAGAGGCGATCCATGAATCAATCCAAGTTTTGCATTCTTCATAAGAAGTAAATTTCTCCGCGGACAAACCATGGGCCATCGACCGGAACAAGTGATAATCCGAAGGAGCAATATCTGGAGAATACGGCGGGTGGGTTAGGACTTCCCATTTCAGTGTTTGCAGGTACGTTTGCACTGGCTTTGCGACGTGCGGTCTAGCATTGTCGTGCAGCAAAATAATTTTGTCGTGCCTTTCGCTCCATTCCGGCCGTTTCTCCTTCAATGCCCGACTCAAGCGCATCAATTGCAGTCGGTAACGATCCCCAGTGATGGTTTCATTCGGATTCAGCAGTTCGTAGTAAACCACACCCCGTTGATCCCACCAAATGCAAAGAAGAAGCTTAGATCCATGAATATTACGTTTTGGTACTGATGATGATGGTTGTCCAGGCTTAACCCATGACTTTTTGCGCTTGGGATTATCGTAATATATCCACTTTTCATCACCCGTAACAATCCGTTGTAAAAAACTTTTTCTTTTGTACCGTTGAAGCAGTAACTCGCAAGTTAAAAAACGCCTTTCAACGTCTCTCGGCTTTAATTCGTATGGGATCCAATGTCCTTCCTTTTGGATCATCCTTAACGCTTTAAGTCGTTTTCCCACTGTTGAAAAGTCAACCCCCAACGATGTGGACAACTCTTCGAGCGTTTGAGTTGAGTTCTCCTCAAGTAATGTCTCCAATTCTTTGTCTTCAAACTTTTTTGGCTGTCCAGGTCGTTCCTTGTCTTCTAAGTTGAAATCACCGCTCTTGAATCGCGCAAACCACTTCCGACACGTTTGTTCAGCTAAAGCTTGCTCACCGTAAACTTCTTCTAAAATCCTATGGCTTTCCGCAGCAGTTTTATTCATATAAAAGTAATGTAATAAAACTCCCCGCAAAAACACTTTATTTGGTATAAATTTAGACATATTTAAATAATTATAACTTGATGTTATTAACAAGTGAAAGTAAGATGTCGTAAAAATAACACCTAACCTAACAACTGATTTAAGATAAATTTGCTTCTGACGGTAAAAACAGAAAACTGTAGTATCCCCGCCATCTCTCGTAAAACGCTACGAATTAATTCCAACACCTAATACTTTACGGACAATTCTTTTTGATATCACAATTGTTTTATTAACTTTTATTAAACAAAAGTAAAAGTTCTTCAATTGTTTAAAAGCTCTGACAAACACAACAATTCTTCTTTTTCTTATCCTTTTGAATTATGACGGTGTTTTTACGCACCTGACACAAGTTTCAGTCGCTCACGGCAAATCTCAGGAACGCGGTGTTGGTTTTCCCCAAATAATTATCAGCGGACGGAATTCGGCGCCAGGCACGAGAGAGCATGCCACTCTTTTCGGGTCATTAATTTCGCGACTCTACATTAACGTGCTAACCGTGAGCGGTGACGACACAATAGCTCCCCGCTAAGTCGGTAGAGGCGCAGGGGTGGGTCGGTGCGGGTAGATGGTGATCGGGGGAGCGAGGAAAAATTGCAGAATAACGAGGCCGGAATTTAACAGAGAAAATAACAACGTATATTTCGAGTTTCCGGGTTAGTAAACTACAAAACCTCGCACGCGGTTCACCCGCGTACGGAATGCGGTACAGATTCGCGGAATGTTACTCGAAGCGACTCACTAATCAAATGACATCGTATGGCAGTCACAAGCGGAACGTTTAATCGCTTCAGCGAGGTGGTCGCCGCGGGAGAAGATGCACACATCAAGGCGGAATTTCGCGAAGTGAGTCATGCACACGCTAGCCGAGAGATCTCGTGTTTTCTTTCACCGCTACTACCGTAACCGAGCTACGCTCAACCCGCAAAATCAGACGAAACTCACACACGTACAACTACATAAACTTACGACACAACGACGGCTTGGCTGTGGCGATACAGGCGCAAATACCGAAACTAAAGAAACGGCATTAATACGACGGAATCGGGCGAGCAACGTCGCTGCTGTAACAACGGTTACGCTTACGATTTTACACACGAATATGAGTGGACTCTATGTAATCCAGTCAGTCGCGACGTCACTGGTCCTCGATCGCGAAATCGGTGACTTTACAATACGTGAGTTACGCTCGTCTCACCCTTTGGCGCGGCACGGAACCTCTTTCTGTGTCCTCTTGTGACTTAGCCTCTGGTGTTCGGCTCTCCGGCTCGGGACACGCTCACAGCACAAGTGAGCATCGATCCTCGATCCTGCGGGAGGCCCGCGGTGTCGCGCCCCACTTATCGCCGCTGCCGCTTCCGCATTGGCTGTTATCAGGCGGCTAGATCCTGGCGGTGTGCGCATTATTCTCTCATTCTGCGTTTCTGACGTTAATAGCGGGCGAGGCCCAAATTCGGCAGGTGATTCTCGGCTTCCCCGGGAACTGATATCGACCGGCCTTATTTCCGGTGGCGGATGGCCGCCACCTCAGACCCGTGGTGCCTCCTCTGCACGGTTCTCGATGTCGCCTCATTCTCCGTTTTGCTTTTTAGCTTTGCACAACTTCCGCCTGCGAAATCGTAACTTTGCCGTTTCTGAAAAATTAACTTCTGACAGACCAGGTTCTCGTTTGGCGGCAAACAAAAGAGACAGTGTGGGCGGTACAACCTGCGAGTCCCCGCGTCTCGGGGTGCTCTGTAAATCCCTCGGCGATGTTCCTAGATCCTTGCTTCCTTCCCGGTGCTTTTGGGTGGGCGAGACGTTTTTGCCTGTACAAAATGTTCTCCCGCAGTCACCGTGTCTCTCCTCGGCAGACCTATCGCTCACTTGAAATTAACAGCGGACGCAGGGACGGCACAGAAACGAACACACACACTTATACGATCGCGCCAACGGAATCGCGCCTGCTCCCGAGCCGGAAGGACGCAGCATCCGCAGCAGTGTCGCGCTTCGCGATCAAGTCCTACGGCCCTTGTGACGGACAACAGACGCAAGTTGCACCGTCACAGAATGATACCCAGTAACAGAACAGGGAACGATTTAACCATAATACAAAAATAAACGCGATAATAAAATATGAAAAGACAATGATCATCCCGGCAAATATATCAGTAATAAACGTGCATGCGGTCCCAAAACGGACTCTAGCTTCCAACTATAATATATATCATAGAACTTTACGATTTTATGTTACGGTTATTGTAAAATGAGCTATATCGGCAAGCTTTTCCCTCTTTTTTTCAAAATTTTAACTAACCAATCTCATTTTACGATTTAGAAGAAAAAAGCGTGTATTCTGAGTTTTAGTAAATAGGGTATAGGTTTACGTAATCTATGGTTAAAAATGAATTGTGGAACGCCACGCAGGTTTAACGCCGGCGTCAATTTTGACGAACGTTCAACTAAACTCGGCTTAAACTGAAAATTGTGAAACCGGGCCTATATAATTATTTTTATTTACATTATATAAAATACAATGTGAATAAAGGATTATATTGTATTAGCAGACATAAATTAAGTAAAAATTTTAAGACTTTAGCATTTAATAATTATGTTACAATATTAATTTTTTAGTTAACAGCTGTAACTTTGTAAAAAAAGGAATAAAATTTAAATTAAAAAAGTTTTAAAACTTAAAATCTCTACTTTTGAAAAATCACTGTTTTTTTGTAAAAAACAAATAAATATTTTTTTAATTTTTGTATAAAATTTATTATATTTATTAATATTATATATAAAAATTGATTTAATTGTTTAATTATGAATTATTTAATTAATAAATTATTATTAATAATTATTTAATTATTATATAGGAATAAATATTGACAACAAAAATGTTTCATATATGGGTGATTTATATTTTATTACTTATATTATGTATAAGATACGTTTGTTGCGTGTACGCAAACAACACGGCAACTGAGTAGATTTAAATCGGTTTGCAGTCGCGCCTTATCTATGTGATACAAGAGGAAAAAAGAAAGAAAACAATCAAAGCTAGTCTTGCCGAGTATTACTATCAATTCAATACTAAAATTACTATCAAATCAATTGTTAGTAGCAATTAGAGACTATTGGTTTGTACTTTTAGATCCAGTCAATCACCTTTAATTACTACTTACGCTATCAGTGCCGTGAGCGGTCGCGCATCTGGAAGTGGATGCACATCTTGTGGTACTACGTTATCTTAGATAACGGAAAACCACTTACGGAGGTGAAACTAATATAGCGGTTTCCGGTAACATGGAAAAAGTGGGGCCCACTTGAAAGTGGGAGTTAAAATGACCAATCAGAAAATGCCTTGATGTAAGTTGGTAAGAGTGAGCGTCTGCTCACTCGATTTTAGTATGGTAGCATTGATAAACTGCTCTCTTCAACAATGCAGAGTAACAGTTTATGCAGATAATAACAATTAATTTATGCAGAATCCGGTAAAGTTCAATACTAGAATTTTACGGCTACTGTTTATCCAGACCTCGGTAAACAGAAGCATCGAAATTCTAATAATGAACTTTATCGGTTTCGGCATAAGTTAATGGTTATTACCTGCATAAATAACGCAGATAGCACACAATATTTATGATAAGTATTAATAAATATTTATCATAAATATTTTTTATAAATATTATAGAAATATTTTATACATATTTTATATATATGACGGAAAAAAATTATAAAAATCTTTATCAAAAATATTGTTAAAATATTTTTTAAAATATTGATCGCAACTTGGATGGGTGACCGCTTCGAAATTTCCAAAAAAAAACTTCTACGAATGGATTTCTTTTGCGAAAACTGTTTTTTAAAATATAGAAATTTTGTTTTACTCATTGGGATTATGTGGTGTAATATAATATTTATGTGGATATTTTGAACATTTTCAAAATAATTATCATAAATCATAAATATTTTTAAAACATTTATGATAAATATTTATAATCAGTCCAATTTACGGCTATAAAAACATTTATTAAATGTTTTGATAAATGTTTATAAAATATTAAAAGAAATATTATAAATATTTAGTAAATATTTTATAAATATTTTGTGCTATCTGGGGACATTCCATGTTCTTTCTTGTGAAGAGCCCCTTACTCCCTTCTACAGTTAATTTAATTTCCCACTTCACCACTAGATGTCATTGTCTTGCTTTTTGTTGTGACTACTACGTTTTCGTAGTGGCCAATCACTGACGTATTCTGACTGGCGGGAAATGGAGAGTTATAATGAATATTTAAGCAGCTAGGCTTTTAATAAAATAGATTTGCTTTATTAAAATCGCTAAGACAATTAAACCCACGAGTATCTGGACGTGATCGCGTGCTTATAGCTCGAGCCTCGATCGCTATGATTAGAGGTTAGAACTCCCATCTCGGGAACTTATAGGCCTACTGTACAAGAGTAGTAGAGTCTACGCAAACATGGGTACAGGTATCGGAACTAATATCACAAATGATCCCGGAGGATTGATTAGGAAATAGATTAATCTTACCGAATAAAACTTAGGAATAATAAGCTATCGTTTGCGAACGTTCGCATCGGGTACGCCATGCACGGAGAGAGAGCGAGAGAGAGAGAGAGAGAGAATGAATGAATGAATGAATGAATGTGCGTTTTATTAGCCCTAGGGTAAGCCCTCTAAGGACACAGGTGAGCAGCAAAAAAAAAAAAGAACAAAGCTCTTACAAACTAAAGACAAAATAGCCTAGTGACAAGATAGAAGCTAAATTGAACAGAGACAGCGAAGTATAAACGTAAGATAAGAAACAGGCAAATCGCAAGCGTGAGTAGAAAATAAAGTAAAATAAAATAAAATAGAATAGAATAAATGTAACATAACAATAACGCAGGTAAGCAATTAGAGCTGCAATATCAGAGTAGTATTAAAAATAAAACAAAAATAAAAGCAACGCAAAAAAGCAGAAAAGAGAAAAAGAGAAAAAAAAGGAAAAGCTCAGATAATGCAAATACAAATAACGGAGAGTGAGTATAACGCATAACATAAGTAAATAGAATTAACGCAAGGAATAAAAAGAACTAAGAATAAGAATGATTAAATATGTAGCGCAAAAGAAAGAGAAAAATACGGATAATGCTAAACGTAGTACAAATAATGCTAAAACTAATAAGCGTGAGAAAAAGTGCGCGTCCCGCTAGGCCAGGGACGGAGAGGCACACCGCCGCTGCAGGAAAAGGAGGAGACCGCGTCTGAAGGTGTGGATGGTCTCGGCGTTGCGAATAGAGATCGCGAGTGAGTTCCAGAATGTGGGCGCAGCCACAGCGAAGGATCGTTGGTAAGTGGAGGTGCGAATGGCCAGGTCCGATGAGGAAGCTCTAGAGGTGGCTCTGAGTCTAAAACAGGAGGAGAGCTTGGAGGCCAGGTAAGACGGGGTGTCACTACGGATGATAGAGTAGATAAAGTATCCAAATAGGTAAGATCGTCTATCGTCCACTTGCAGCCAGCCAAGCTGGGTATAATAGGAGGAAACATGATCGTCCCAGCGAAGGTCAAAGATGAATCGTACGCAAGCGTTCAGCAATCGCCTGAGTTTGAGACGAAGCTGCCCAGTGAGGTCAGTCAGGACGGCAGCGCAGTAGTCGAAGAAGGGGAAGATCAGAGAGGACACAAGACGAACGCGCAGGAGGCGCGAGAGACAGTGGCTAAAGTATTTAAGACGCCAGAGAACGCCGTTCTCGCGCTGGGATACGGATTTAACAAGTTCATTCCAGCTGAGCGAGCTGGTGAAGGTCAGGCCAAGATTGATCACCCGGTCAGTGACTTTAATAGGAGTATTATTGAGGAGTATTATTGAGTTCAAGGACTATCTCGTTATTCGCCCGGATGTTGTTAACATAGCGGGCGCTGCCCAAGAGAGTAGCCACGGTTTTCTTGGCATTTAGTGTAAGACAGTTGACGCGCGCCCACCGCTCAACCGCAGAGATATCCTCCCTGATCCTATCAAATGCGTGCTCAAGGTCTGCAGGAGGAAAGTCGACATAGATTTGTAGATCGTCAGCGTAAAGAATATGTCGACTGTGGCGGATAACGGATCGTAAGTCATTGATGTAGAGAGCAAAGAGTAGGGGACCGAGAACAGAGCCCTGAGGGACGCCCGGATAGAAGACCAAGATGAGAAACCGTCGCGTCCACGGACGCGCTGACTTCTGCCGGAAAGGTAAGATTCGAACCAGCGGATGACCGGTGGAGAGATACAGAAATGCGAGAGTTTACGCAGGAGTAAATCGTGACTGACGGAGTCGAAGGCCTTAGAAAAATCAAACAGGATAAGAAGAGTTACTCTTCTAAGGTCAACCGCCTGCCTAACATCATCCGCCAGTTTAACCAAGGCAGTTTGAGTGCTGCAGCCGCGACGGAAACCGGACTGAAGGGGATCAAGGAGATGGAGAGAGGAAATATGGAAGGACAACTGGTCGAAGACGATGCGCTCCAGGACCTTGGAAAGGAAGTATAGGAGAGAAATAGGCCGATAATCGGAGGGGGAGGAAGGAGCTGTGACTTTGGGAAGAGGAATAATGTGAGAGCGCTTCCACGAGGAGGGGAAAATAGAGGAATTGAGTAAGAGATTTAGGAGTTCGAGGATAGGGTGGAAAGTGATGGGGAGAGAGTCGAGGATGAAATGCCGACTGAGGTTGTCGGGTCCGGCGGCATTGGATGAGCACCGGGTGAGCGCCCTCAGGAGAGTGTCAGGAGTAATGTGTAGGAAGTAAAAAAAAGACGGATCGGATAAGGCGGCAGATGAAGAAAGAAGAGAACCAGGGAGAGAGAGGGGAGGGATCGACGCAGAAGAGGGAGGAGGAGAGCAGGAGGTAAGAGAAGGGAGAGGATGGTGGCAGGGAGAGGAGAAGAAGGAATTAAGCTGATTAAGGAAGAGGTCAGGAGGCAAGGCGGAGGATCGCGGCCTGGCCAGGCCGAGCGACCGAAGCTCAGACCATAGCCGTGTAGGAGAGGCCGCTGCATCCAAGCGCCGGCCAAGATAGGCGTTCTTGGCGGCGTCCAAGAGAGCCCTCACTCTATTATGCAAAGAGCGGAAATTAGCGAGATTGACGGGTGAAGGATGCTGACGGTATACTCTCCTGGCAGAGTCCCTGGCGCGCATCATAAGCCGAATGTTCTGATCGATCCAGGAGGTCGGAGGTCTTCTAGTGCGGATGGAGTAAAGCGGAGCAAGGGTGTCGAGAGCAGTGTTGAGAAAGTTAGTAAGGGTGGCAGTCATGTCGTCCAGCTCATTAGACCGGTAGAAAGAGGCCCAGTCGAGGGCACCCAGGAAGCCAAGTAACGTCACGGAGTTCAGTTTTGTGAGATCGCGAACCGAAATAACGCGAGGCGGGAGTCTGTTAAAGTTGCAATCCAGGGTGACTCCGATCAGGTCGTGACAGGACAGAAAAGAGAGGGCACACTGAAAGTGCGACAACACGAAAGACCGATTGCTAACAAAGCAATGGTCTATCCGTGTGTGCGACGTGGCAGTATGATGAGTAGCGGCGTATGGGACTATGAAAAGGTGATTGCTTTCGCAGAAGTCATGCAGGGAGTCGGCATCAAAAGAACGTCGGTTTAAATCTATATTGAAGTCGCCAATCACGACCGCGGCTGGGAAGGATGGGAGAAATCTTTCAAAATCCTGCCGAAAGTTGACGATGTAGCCCAGCTTAGGCGGCCGATAGACGATCGCTAACAAGAATGGCCGCTGTCCCGCAGCGGAGATACGGACCAGCAAGTATTCGGGCTGGCCGCAGTAATGGGCGAGGATGCCAGCACGCACGCCGAGAGTCCGTCGCGCACGTAAACGCCAATCTCCCTCCCCTCCCTGTCAACTCGTAGGAGCGAGAAACCGGGGAGGCGAACTAGATTGTCCAAAGCAGGGGGCTTGAGCCACGTCTCCGACATGGCGATAATGTCATACTGATTACGCGAGAAGTAATCCAGGAAATCGCTAAAGTGGGGGAGAAGGGACTGACAGTTAACGTGACAGAGCCGGAGAGGACCGTCAACCGCAGCGGCAGATGCGCGTCAGGCCCTGCAAGCAGATGAAGGTTGGGTGGCAATTCTGCAGGCAGTCCCGGACGCGCTGCCAGAGGCAGCCGGGGGACCGCACGAAGCCTGACAGCGGACGCCCGCCGCGGACGGGGCCCAGACGCCACAGATGATGATGTCACCGCGGCCACAGCACCAGATGCAGCGCACGAGCTGGCGACTGGAGGCGGGGGACCAGTCTGACGCCGTCAGACTGTTGAGATGCTAGCGATCACGAATCCTAATAGGCGAAGTGTCGGCGTGACGCCTGACGAAGACCAGGCCGTTGCGGACCCAGGCGCGATGTAATTTGCCATCCCGCACAGCACGCCTCGCCTCGCTGAAATTATTCCTAGTAGTTGATGTCAGCCTCTCGTTGACCTCGATTCTTGATCCGGAGAGCTCAGCCGACACCTCTGCGCTCTCGAGGACACCCTTGGTCTTCTTCCCATGAATCCACCAATTGCGCATCTTATTGGAAGGAAATCTGACAATAATAGGTCGCAAACGATCTCCCTTGGATGGGATGCGCGAGCAGGACAACGCACCGGGAGAGGCGGCCACCCCGAGCGCAGCGGCAACGCCCGCAACGACAGCGCAGGTATCCTCAGCGGGAAGCTCCTTCACGCCGAAGAGAATGTGTTCGCTATTGAGCTTGGCACGCTCAAGCGCGTCCAGCCGCTCCTCGATATCGCTCGATGGGGCGCACGCACCGCCAGAAGGCAGCGCCTCCAAGACACGGACGCGGGCATCGAGGTCAGCCTGTCTCTCGTCGACCAGGCGCACGGACGCCGCCAGTTCCTCCGTCCTAGCCTCTATGGCGGCCAGGGACTGCTGGACGCCGCGCTCCAGGGAGGCCAACTGCGCCCTCATGGCAGGAAGCTCCCCCAAGCGATCCCGCATCGCAGGCAGGTCCCGCAGCTGGCATTCAATGCCCTCGAGCTTGGCCAGCATCACGGCGAGAAGGTCCCTCACGGGGTCCGGTTGAGCGGACGCAGCCGCCACCGCGCCATGGCCAATCGCCACGGGACCACAAGAGTCCGACAGGCGTCCAGGGAGGCCCTGCCCGCAGCATGTGGGGCAGGGGAACACCGAGGGATCGAAAAACCCCGATTCGGAATCAAGCAGACCATGCTCGCAGTTCTTGTGGAAAATGTGCTTTGGGTTGCGGTCGCAACACAGGGCATCAGAAGCGGAGATGAAACTCTTACAACTAGTGCAAGCAAGCGGCATGGCGAAAAGAAGCTGATCGGCGGATAACTTACGTTCGGACCAATGGCGACGCGCGCAGGCAAGCGCGTCGGATATGAACAGACCTTAGAACGGCGCGCGCAGACAAGCAGAGTGCGGCGCGCAAGAACGGACTCGAACAGCTGACGGTGGAAACTAGCACTAGTGAGCCGGTCCGAAGTGTGAGGTTAGGCGGCAATGACAGGTGAAAAGCCATAAAAGAAAAGCCGTGGTAGCTCAGGAAGCGCTCACCTTAGGAGTAGGCGTCAAGCAAAAAGCTCCTGACCGATGGATCTGCAACAAGTGGTCCCGCAGGGCAGAAAGCGGCAGCAAAGTCTCGGAGATACAGGAGCAAAGAAGAAGCGCGTTAAAGCTCTACTCACCAGAAAGAGAGAGAGAGAGCGCACACAAATGGAACAGATCAGCGCCGCCGCTAGCGCTCGTAACGCCACTGTACCCCCCCCCCCAGTGTAAACGTAAGAAAATACGAGTTAATGGAAAATACTGGAATGGAAGAGTAAGAATAATAGTAAATACAATATGATATAATAAACAAACAAAAAAAATTATTGCTCTTTGAATGCTTAACGCTAAGTTGTACATTAGAGTTTTTTCTTATTGCGCGAATTATTCTTTAAATCTGACGGTCTTTGGCTTGGTCGCTAGACTGGAATATGTCCTTGGTTTTTGCTGGCTCGGTACACCAGCTGACGCTGGAAATGTAGTTGACTCAGAAGTTTCGGGATCTTGGATTGCTAAGTAAGCAGGCTTAAGCTTGTCGACAGTAACATTAACGCGTTCATCATTAATATCCAAAACGAAAACTTTATCCGAGATGCGCTCTAAAACCCTATGTGGGCCGGTATACAGCTGATCTAAGGGACGTTTGCTACTTTCTACTTTGAGAAAAACATGAGAACAACTACATAAGTCTTTGTGAAAAAACATTTTAAGTTTAATATGACGCGAGGTCGGTCTAGGTCGCAGCTTTTGCATAATTACGCGGAAATCCTTAACGAAAATCCGTGGATTACTCGGCATTTCCTCGGAGGAGAAAAATTCACCTGGGACCTTGAGCGTGCCGTAGACTAATTCCGCTATGTAGGTGCTTAAATCTTCCTTAAAGCAGGTTCTCAAACCAAGCAAAACCACTGGTAGTGTGTCGATCCATTGAGCTTCGCCATGGCACATCAATGCGGACTTGAGGGAGCGATGCCATTGCTTGATGATCCCGTTGGACTCCGGGTGATACACAGTTGTTTGGCAGCGCTTCAAACCAACAAGTTGGACCATTGCATCGAACACTTGTGCCTCGAATTGTGAGCCTTGAGCAATTGTGATCAGGCGTGGGGAACTGAACCTGGCTACCCAGTGAGTGAAAAGATTCTTTGCTACCGTATCTGCGGTGCAGTCCTGCAAAGGAATGGCTTCGGGCCAACGAGTATATCGATCGACCATTGTTAACAGATATCTGAAACTTTCAGATGGAGGCAGGGGGCCGACAATATCAATATGCACATGTTCAAAACGTGAGTCAGGTACTGGAATTTTAGTGAGCAAAACGTGGTTGTACCGACGGATTTTCGATTGCTGGCACGCTAAACATGTTCGGGCCCACTCTTTAATATCTTTCGCCATAGATGGCCACACAAATTTTTGCGAAATTTGTCGATGCGTTGCTCTGCCGCTTGGATGCGACATTTGATGCACCATGTCGAATACTCGTCTGCGTAATGATGTAGGGATGTACGGCCTGATGTCGTCTTCCGAGGTGTCACAGTAGATGGTGGATGCTGTCTCCGATAGGGTAAACTTTTTGAGCTTCAGTGACGTTGCTGCGGATTGCTTCAACTGTTGCAGTTCTTCGTTCTGAAGATTGAGCTTCTGCGATTTCCTGCATGTCAAGGCTGGTTACCATCACGATGGTGTCGACGCGAAATAAAGCATTTGCTACGATGTTCTCGGCGTCTGCGATGTGGCAAATGTCAGTCGTGAATTCTGAGATGAAAAGCAGCTGGCGAGTTTACCTGGGACATTTGATCAGACTTTCTCTTAAATGCGAACACGAGGAGCTTGTGGTCTGTTACGATGTAAAAATTTTGTCCCTCAAGCATGAAGCAAAAGTGCTTGATAGCCGAGTAGATAGCCTGCAGCTCTCTATTATACGCACTATACCTAGTTTGCGTGGGTGTGAGTTTCCTCGAGAAAAAACTAAGTGGCTGTAAAATTCCGTTGCTGCGCTGTTGCAACTACGCTGTATCTGAGGCGTCCGTCTGCAACGAGAGTGTTGCCTTGCTATCAGGGAATACAAGTAAGGTGGCTTGAGCAAGGTGTTTTTTAACTTCCTGAAACGCTTGTCTGAGATCTGGGGTCCACATTATTTTTGCTTTATGAATTAACGTCTACGTCCGGAGATTTCCTTGAGCAATGGCGCCTGCATGGTTGCAACGTCCTTGAGAAATCAGTTGTAAAAGTTGAGTATGCCCAAGAAGCGTCAAAGTCGTTTAACCGTTACCGGTTCTTGGAAATCAGTAAAGACTTGGACCTTTTCAGGAAGAGGTTTGATGCCTTCCGTGCTGATTGTGTGTTCCAGGAAACTGACACTTTTTTGACCAAACACACATTTATTGGGGTTGATTGCGATTCCGTACTGTTGGAGTCTGCCGAGGAGTATTCTCAGGTGTTCTTTGTGCTGTCCTTCATCCTGTGAAGTGATCACGATATCATCAATATAAGTAAAATAAAAGTCAAGTTCTGCGTTTACCCAATCCATGAATCTTTGAAAGGACTGCGCCGCGTTACGCAGCCCAAAACTCATAAACGGAAATTCAAACAGTCCAATAATTTGGCGTAATAATTTGGAATATCCAATTCATAGACTGGTATTTGTTGAAATGCGCGCACCAGGTCTAAAGTGGAAAGTCTCGCACTAAAGTGGAAAATATAGTCTTGTCTTGCAGGAAATGCGTGCTGTCTTGCAAAAAAGGAATTGAATAACGATCTGGCAAAGTTACCTCGTTGGGTTTGCGGTAGTCCCCGCACGGGCGCCAATCGCTGTTTTTTTTTTATACTAGATGTAGGGGACTAGCCCAAGGACTTTTGGAGGGTCTATATAAGCCTTGTTGAATTACATATTCATATTCCTGTTTGGCTGCCTTAAGCTTCTCCGGGCACAGTCGTCTAGCTTTGGCTGACACAGGGGGACCCGTTGTCTCAATAACATGTTCCACTCCGTGGGCAGTTTTCTTATGAATGACGTCTTCGTTACTTCTGGAAACTCACTTAGAATCTCTTTAAATGGTCAGTTTTCGGTCAACGTTGTTATGCGAAGCGTGGCTTGTTTGACCAGCTGAGCGGAGACTTCGATGAGCGTATTGCCGTTGATCAACCGCTTGTGTCGAATATCGGGCAATAAATTAAAATGTGCCAGAAAATCCGAGCCGATGAGGTGTCCACGTCGGCAATCACAAAGGTCCGACGGAATCCCAAGTCAAGTTTGAGTAACTTCTGTCCAAACGTACGGATAATTTTTCTATTAGCCGCGTATGGTACATGATCGCTCTGATTCGACCGGTTGCGTCTTAAGATGCGGAGAGTCAAGACGTTCGCCCTGGTGTCTATCAAAAATTTAATTGCCGGTGACACGGTCTCTGACTATGAGACGGCGAGCTGCCACGGCCAAACTACCTGCCGCCTGAGGCAGTTTGGCTTCTAGTTTTCCTATGAGGCTGGTTTCCAACTTCACGGCTTCGTACACCTGTTGGCTTTGCTGCCAAAACGTCGATGGTATCAGCAGCTGTCGGATTGGCTCCCTGAACTGGATATTGAATAACTTCCGCGACGAGAACCCTGCGGAGTTCGTAAATGGCTGCGCGAAGCACGAGTCTCTAACTTTTCCACTTGCTCTGCATAAGCGCGGAGGTCTGCGAACGTTGCGGATCCGTTGGAAGAGTCTGTTTGGATGTTGCTGCCGTGACCACGTTAATGCCGGCGGGTAACACATCTGTTACTCTATCCGCTAGCTGCGATAATTCTTCAAGGTCATACTTGGTACCTGTCAATATGGCTTGCACCTGCTGTGGTAGTCGTTGTAGCCACAAGGATTTAAGCACTTCTTTGGACACACCGGATTGTGTAAGGTCTCGCATTCGTCTAAGTAATTGCGACCTAGATCGTTTAATAGCCTACGCAGTTTTTTTTCGGCGCTGTCCGCGAAACTTTTAATTAACCTGTTCTTAAGCGCATGATATTTGTCCACCGCGAAAGAATTAAGCACAATATTGCTAACCTCAGCTAAACAACCTCGCTTCGTCGAGGCATTGTATCACGTAATTATACTTTGTATCGTCTACTATTATATTAGCGGTAAGGAACTGAGTTTTCATCTGCACGAACCATAGGTCCGGCTTCGATTTCCAAAACGGCGTGGATCTAATACCGACCGCGCAAGTGCGGGAACCTTTATTACACGCGACGATGTACTGTTCTCTTGGTCGCCCGACGGGGGGGGGGGTCGCCTGAGCCTGAGCCATTAGCCATGACTATTCGTTACATGTACGCGTTGATTAGTTTGAAATTTTTACAAGCGTAACGCGCCGTGATCACGTCGGGGTCACCAACTGTGGCTACTACGTTGTCGTGGTGGCCAATCACTGACGTATTCTGACTGGCGGGAAATGGAGAGTTATAATGAATGTTTAAGCAGCTAGACTTTTAATAAAATTGTTTTGCTTTATTAAAATCGCTAAGACAATTAAACGAGTATCTGGACGTGATCGCGTGCTTATAGCTCGAGCGTCGATCGCTATGATTAGAGGTTAGCTCTCGGGAACTTATAGGCCTACTGTACAAAAGTAGTAGAGTCTACGCGAACATGGGTACAGGTATCAGAACTAATATCACAAATGATCCCGGAGGATTGTTTAGGAAATAGATTAATCTTACCGAATAAAACTTAGGAATAATAAGCTATCGCCTGCGAACGTTTGCATCATGTACGCCATGCACGGAGAGAGAGCGAGAGAGAGAAAGAGAGAGCGCACAAAAACGGAACAGACCAGCGCCACCACTAGCGCACGTAACGTCACATTGTTTTCCATATTAAGTACAGAGCTTTCATTTCTCATAGTATATGTTCTGTGGGAAAACCATAGGCAATTTGAGGAAATGGATGCACCCATTCTTCTTGCCTCTTTACCCATCTCTACCGTCGCCCGCCGCCGCTTTTCTTTTTAGTAAAAGTTATTAGCGAGTTCCACGCAGTTTTATGTACGTTTATTCACGTGTTTTGCACGCTGCAGAGGATCGTATCAGGCCGTTTGTTCGTTGAAATATATATAAGTATCAGTTAACCTTTTTATTATATACTACGCCTTGTTTTGCGTTAAATAACCTTAAAGCCCGGTACGGGCAGGATGACGACGCGTATCCCAAATATGGGACAACTTTTAAAAAATACTACGCGTACTTTGAAGAAATCTGACTTAATTGACATTTAATTTTATTCGAAAGTGAACCTCTCGAGACTGGCGGCTCTTTATCAGTTTTCCATAGTCAATCTACAACGAGTTCTGTGCCTTGCGACTTTCTTTGCTTATTATGAATGAACCAGCGATAAGTTTATTTCATAGCAACGTTCATATGTAACAACGTACATACATATGTAACGCTATAAGTATTTGCCTAGACGCATATCAAAATGCTCAATATAATTTTTGGCAAATCAAAAATTGTTATAACGTGCATGTATGCTTGTTCTGTATCTCATTTTCTATTTCATGAGCCATTTTTTGCCATTAACTCCCACCTGTTACACAAGAAAGGTGTTCTATATACATATACGCTGAGAGAAAGAATATCTTAAAACAGAAAAATTTTACCTGTCACGAAATAATTATTAAGAATTTATTGAAAGAACTTATTTCTTTTGGTGAGTCCTAATAATATGTAACGATGCACACCCCCAAACAAATGTTATGCATCGTCCCCGGCCACCGACAGCCGAAGAAAGAGAGCCGCCGGGCTATAACCGGGGGTGCCTCGGGCACCCAAATATAAAAGATAATAAGAACCTCGCGCGGTAAAACCGTGTCGAGCCATCGCGCGCGTCAAGTCGGCACGCACGCGCACACGAAGGAGCGCGCGTTCGTCCCACTCCGGCGACCCCGCCGTCAAGCGCCGAAAATGACGGAGGCAAACGGAGTCGCCGGGTATATATAGGGCCGCGTACTCCGATACAGGCACTTTTTCCCGTCAGCCAGCATCACCCGCTGATCCGCTACGTCTGACACTCCTGGAAATAAAAGTGGTCGAAGATTGCTTGGCCACGGCGGAGGTACTCCGCAATTTCTGCACCGCTTCTCATTTTCCGCATCCTCGCGAGCCTGAGCGTCCAACTCTCGTCAAGGTCTTTGGCGAGGGGAGGACTCCCGACCAGCTCTCGAGCCGCGATTACCTCCGCTCCTCCACGAAACGCAAGCAAGCGGAATCGCCGACACGGGGTTTTGGCCAAGGTACTCGGCGCGTTTCGTGGCATCCCAGCCGTCATCGACATGCACGCGGCCGCAGTCGCCCTGCCGATTCGCGCCTCGCCACATCGCGTCGCGGAGCTCCGCCCCTCGCGTACCGCTATACCGCGGGAAAGCCGCGCCCGCATCGCAGCATCACTCGCGTTCAGTCCCCTGGCGACACCTCGCGAACCGTATGTATATATCGACATGTAAATAGCCGCGTTTTCAAAGATCCGTCCGTCCACACGCCGTTCTAGAATCATGTATCTTGTCCGTCCGCGCGCACCGAATTACTGTATTCTTTCGGTTCCGGAAGAGCTTAGTAAATAAAATGCACGTAGATTGTGTTCGCTTATCGCCTCGGTCCAGACGTACTCTCTGGACTTAGAGCGCTTACACGAAAATTACAAGTATCTTAAGAGACACGCACTAGAGTTTTAATCAAGTTCACTTTATTTCACTTTGGCACAGAGCTCAGCGATCTCTGCGCCAACACAATAGAAACGCTCTGTACCATCTAAGAATTACCGTTCTCGCAAACGGAGTCACAAAGGATCGCGGTCGCTAGTCGCGTGCTTTTCCTAACACCGTCCTCGAACGTGAGAGCGAGCGCCGGCTGTCGAGAGCGCGAAAAGCCGCGAAGCCCTGCCCCCGCGTCTCCCCGTCGTTCCCAGCTCCTCGATCCACCGGGAACGACGACGAGGCCGGGGAAGCAGACAGAGCCGTACGATTACGGTAGGAATCTTGCGACACATTTAAATTAGTTTCAAATAACGAACAGATTGTATCACACACACCGCCGACTCATCATTTATACACGCACGACTCTTTCCTCTCTTCCCGTTCGAGCCCTTTCTATCGCACCGCTCCGATGAGCTAATCCGCGCGAAAGAAAAACGGCAACATTACAAATATATTTACTTACAGTCAAGTTAAAATTTTTTTATTCAAATATTTTATAAATAAAATAATTTTTAATCAAGCACACAATCTGCGTTTTTTTGTAGTTCTAGAAAATTTATTATTGAATTAGTTTTATATTTAAGATAATCAGATTTTTTAATCGAAGAAAACAATTTAATTAAATTTAATAGTATTATTAGCCTATAAAATCACTCATTTAAATGTAAAAAATGTAATAATACAAAATTATATGCTTAAAGTAATATGTCTATTTATTTAAAAGTAAATGTTTTTACTTAAACAGAACAAATAAATGCTTGCATTAAAATGTATGTTTTTAGTAAGACGTATTTTTTCATTTAAAAAATGTTTTTTTTCAGTGTACAGTAATAGTTTCTCTACGCCATGTTGCATGTCACGATTGATCATATTATTATCTTGTTATTATTAATGATTTTGTTATTATTTTGGAAAACAAAAAAAATTTCCTTATAATGAATTTGGTCGGATGCACTAGTGTGTACTAGTGCATACTAAAGTCTTTGTACATTGATCTAGTATAAAAATAAACTGCAAATATATCTGAAAAAATTTTAAATACTTGTATTTTATCAAATAACATAAAAGAGTGTAACAAACCGCCTCCTGACGCCCTCCCTGGACCGCCTAACCGTCCGAGCCGTTCGGCCGAACAATCGCCGGACAGCAATAATCGGTGCATAGCGCCTAATAAGCAAACCGAAAATCGAGCGAGCAAGCGAGCGCTCCCGCACGCTTTGCATCTCCGCGCGCCCGCGCTCTCGTTTCATCGTCGTCCGCAGCCACGCTCTACGCGCGTGGCCCAAAACGAGAAAACCCAAGATCGAGTGGCGGGGATGCTGCCGCCTGACCGTTCCGCTGCAACACGTCGCACGTTCCCTCGCTTCGATTCTCGGGTATATAAGGCGGCGTCCGCCGGACGCAAGAACCTTGTCCGCTTCTGGCCGGTCCCCTGGTTGCAACTGAGATCGAGCGCCTCGGTCTCTGCCAAGGCACTTGGCTCGCAACCGACTCCGATTCCGACTCCGTTTCCCGACTCGCCGCAACGGGCTCAAGTGAAACTTGGGCCCCGTCAAGACACTTGGCGCAGGGCGATTCTCTCAGCCTTCCGAGTTCGACGCTACCTCGCGTAAGGGGGTACGGTGTTCCGTGCCTCCACCAAGCGCACTTGGCGTAGGGTAGTGTCTCCCGGCGATTGCTGCAGCGGTATGAACTGCCTCGCGACGGGCCGCGCGAAACCGACGACGATTACACGGAGCCGTGTACGCGCCGCGCCACGCGTTATAGTTTCCACAACAAGGCCACCTGGATTCTAGGAAAATAACCCGACGCCGTTCTGCAAAACGCGTCTTGCATAGCAGGTGCTCTGTTTTAGAATTTATAAATAAATTTCCGTATTTTTGTCCACGAAGTTCATTGTCACGTCCATCCGCGCGTTTTCCGTTTTCTGGTTCAAGTTACGCGATTAATTATCGTCCGACTGCGTCTCCGTAGTTTCTGTAAGCACGTCGCCAACATTACTGTGCCTCACCGACTGTATATACACGAGACGTATGTTGGTCTCATCACGTCTTTTCTGTTAAGAATAAACACTTTTTATTTCACACACCACCAAACGACGTCTAATTCCTTCAAGCAACCTTTCGCGCACGTTTTCGTACCGCCAACCGTCCGCGCGCGAAGTAGGGTCGTTACAAGAGTATTGAAGATTTCAAAATTTAATCTGTTTATATATTTATACTGAACACACATCTTACATGAATTCATGTACGTTGACTTTAATGTGCACCAGTGCACACTGGTGCAGTCCAAACGAATTCGCTATTAATAAACTTTAGTGTTTTTAAATACATACTTAAATTAATTTTTAATTACATACACAAAAATTTTCAAGATATTTGTTTCGCAAATGTACCTTTTTATTTATATTTAACTTGATTAGTCGCAACATTTTTAATTTAACATTAAATTCTGATATTGTTTAACAAAGAGTCTGTGTTACTATTGTTGTTTTGTTTTAATATTTTTTATTTTATAAAATATCTATTAATATTTATTATGTGGTAAAAAGTTTATTCAAAATTAAATGAACATTATAATAAAACTTATCTTTCACTT
Organism: Solenopsis invicta; assembly: GCF_016802725.1. Classification (NCBI taxonomy): domain Eukaryota; kingdom Metazoa; phylum Arthropoda; class Insecta; order Hymenoptera; family Formicidae; genus Solenopsis; species Solenopsis invicta. Next base: position 13,048,785 of record NC_052676.1, on the reverse strand, counting down.
AATACATTTTTATTACAACACGTATTTATTAAAACATTTATAACAATTATATTATTGGGTATGTTTGTGGATATTATTCTCATATAGTTTGTTCTTTATTTATTTATTTTTTTTACTTAATCAGGTTAGTAAAACTTATAAAAGGAAATTACAAAGAAATGCACTTAAAACTTCAACCAAAAGAATAAAAATAGATAATATTATTTATCGCATATATCGCCCAACTGAGCAAAACAAAAATAATGAGGATAATGATTCTAGTGATTTGAATGAAGATGGTAAGCATAATTTCGAACAAACTAACTTTATAGAGATAAATAAAAATATACAATCAACTAATGAGGACAGTGATAGTGAAGAGGATGTAGATATTCAATCTAATGCAAGCTTACCCTTACGGAAATGGACTATTGTAACTATTAGTAAAGCTATTAAGACTTCCGTTTCCGGTAGCGAAAGTGATTGATGTGTGTGTGTGGAGAGTGCGATTGATAAGCAGGTATTAGAGGATAAGGTGAGACGTGGTTGAGTGCGAGGAGGTGAAGGGAAAAGGAAGGGGCTGGTGATTGAGGGTGAATAAGGGTAAAGGGCCAGGGTAAGGGAATAGTGAGACAGGAGTAATAGTAGAGTTGGGACGGGATTTGGAGGTTAGACGGGAGAGCAGGTTTAGAGTGTAGAGAGAAAGCAGAAAAGAGGGAGGGTAGCAACATCGGGCGGTAGAAGTGAGAAGCACAGCACGAGAGAGTAAGTGCAGTTGCGGGAAATTTTGAATTGGAGTAATGTTTGAGTAAGCGATATAATATCTTAATATATGATCTTATATTTTTACATTTGCTACATCTATATAATAATTGTAAAAATAAGCTAAAAATATTATTAAACTTGATTAAATTGTTTTCTTAGAGTAAAAGTGTGATCATCTTAAATATAAAAAGAGTCATATTTTCTAGTAAATATTTTCTACAAAAAATAGATTACTTATTTTAAAAGAAAAGAAATTTTTCTTTTTCTTTTTTCATTTACAACCCGACTGCAAGTAAATAAACTTTTGAATAGGGAAAGTTGGCAGGTTAGAGGAAAGACGAGATGGAGGAAGGAAAAGAGGGAAGGAAGAAGAAGGAAAGGGAAGTAGAGGAAGAGAAAGGGGAGGAGAAGAGGAAGGTGGGAAGACCGAGCAAAGCAGAGGGGATGAGGGATAGAGTATATAGTCTGTCGCTAATAGATGCGTTTAAGAGAGGAGAGAAAAGGAAGGAGATAGATGCATTACAGGCAGATATCTTTAAGAAAAGTATAAAGGTATTGAAATCGCCGGAAAAACAGCTAGAAAAGCAGCCGGAAAAGCAAGAAGAAGCGGGGTTGAGTGAAATATTAAGGGAGGTAAAGGAGGGTTTTAAGGAAGTTAAAGCGGAATTAAGAGAGGTAAAAGAGGGGAAAGCAGAGATGAGGGAATGGATGGAAGATATGAGGAAAAGATTAGACAGTTTAAAGAAAAGAGTGCAAGAGATCGAGAAAAGTAGGGGGAGGGAGGAGAAAGAGGAAGGGGTTGAGGAAAGGAAGGAAGAAGAAAAGGTAAAGCACATGGAGATTGATTGATTGATTGATTGAGCGTTTATTTCTGTCCTAGGGCAAGCCCTCTAAGGACAAACAGATAAACAGAGCAAGGAAAAGTACAAATGTTCACTTAATAACTAATTATAGAAAAGGTATCGAAATACAGCAAAGAAAATTGAAGTCTTACAAACTAATAACGCAATGGAGGTACAGATAAAGAGAAATACAAAATAAAACAGAAACTAGCCTACGCAGGAGAAATAGACAGCAAAAGCATAAATAATATTATGGTATGTAAGCAAATTAAAAATAAGATATACAGAGCAAAAATTAAAAGTAATGGCAACGAAAGCGAAATAGAATGATACTTTTACTGACCGCTCAACTAAACAAAGAAAGCTATACAAGCGCAGAGAAAAGAGAAGATAGAATAAGATAAGACTAGTATTGTAATATATAAGTAGGCATAGAAACTAAAAAGTATAAGCGCGAGTGAAAAGAGGAATCGCAGAGCTAGTCTTGGGGCTGAGTGTATCAGTTGCAGTAGGAGGTGTAGAAGGCCACGTTGTCGGACAGGCAATCGATCAGGGATTGAGCGCAGAGGAAGATGAGGGCCCGGCGACAGCTATGTACTCAGCTCCAGACGCATCCCTTGAGGCCGCCAAGGACGCGCGAGGCTTAACAGCAGGACCCCGTTGATGGTGGGAGAGATCGTCGGCGCTCTGGTTCAGTGAAAACGCAGATGCCGCGACGCCTTCACGCGTAGATGATGTTGCAGAGGTAGCAGCCGAAGCTACGACGCCCGATGCCGCGACGGGGGGCGGGGGGCCGGTCATGAGGCAGTTCAGATGTTCTTGGTGACGGACTCGAATGGGAGAGGTATCAGAGTGTCGTTTGATGTAGATGAGGCCGCCGCGAACCCATGCGCGGTGCAGTTTGCCCGAGCGAACCGCAGACCACGCTTCATTAAAGATAGTCCGAGAGGACAATGTCAGCCTCTCGTTGAGGTCGATCCTAGATCCGGAGAGCCTCTCAGACACCTCCGCACCCTCAAGAACTCCCTTGGCTCGCTTCCCGTCGATCCATCGGTCGCGAGCGTTGCCAGAAGACAGCCTCACAACAATCGGTCTTGGGCGATTTCCCTTGGCAGAAATACGCACGCAGGTAGAAATCTCGCCGAGAGGGGCGGCAACTCCCAACGCAGAGGCGATGTCGGCAACGACGGAGCGAATATTCTCAGAAGGGAGCTCCTTTGCGCCGAAAATGATGAGCTCGCTGCTGAGCCTGGCGCGCTCAAGCGCCTCGATGAGCTCCTCGAAAGCCGAAGCGGACGCAACCGACCCGCCGGAAGGTCGCGCCTCCAAAGCGCGGACACGGGCATCCAAACTGGCTTGCCCCGCATCAATCAGTTTTAGCCTCGATGACACCCAGTGATTGCTGAACGCTACGCTCCAACGAGGTCAGCTGCGCTCTGATTGCAGGAAGATCCTGAAGCTGCTCCCTCAACAGGGGAAAATCCTGTAAGATGTGCTCAACGCCCTCAATCTTGGCTAGTACTGCAGCGAAGAGATCCTTGATAGAATCAGGCTCGAGAGAGGAAACGGCTGAAGTCGAATCACTATCAACGAGCGCGGGACCGCGAGAGTTGGAAAGATTTCCGTGGATACCCTGCTTCCGACAGGTAGGACAGGATAGCACAGTGCAGCCCGGAGCATTAAGAGAGCCCGGAGCAGAGGCCTGTCGGCCGCGAGCGCAGGCCTCATGGAAAATGTGTTTGGGATCGCGGTCACAACACAGCGCATCGGCCACAGCGATGAAACGTTTACAAGCTACGCAGGCGAGAGTCATTGTTCAAAGCCGATTGGCGAGCGACACACGAACGGACTGTAGTCGACGGCGCACACAAGCGAGAGCAGCAAACGAACGGACCCGTCAGGCGGACAGCACGTGCACGAGGCGATGCCGAACAGCCAGCAGCAACAGAACTAGGTTAGGCCACAGAGATAGCACTTCAGAAAACCAAGGAAAATAATGCAAAGATGATCCAGATGTGCTTATCCAGAGTGCAAATAACAAGCCAAGAAGTCCACGATTAAACGGTACACAACGAACGGCCACGCGGAGCAGAGAACAGCAACAAAACGGAGAGAAGGAGAAAGGGAGAGATGAAGGAATTAGAAGAAAAGATGAAGAGAATAGAGTTAGAGAATGTTACGTCCAGAATTCTCGAAATAAGTCTCTCGGGACGGTTGGCAGGTAGAGACTTAGGGAAATAATTTGAGCGAGGTATTAAGAACGGAACAGGTCTAATCACACTAATCTCTCGCACACATGTTTCCGGGCGAGTGCGACGAGTAGAATGCATCAGGTGAGTCAGAATGTAGGTCAGGTGTCGAGAATGACGACCTATAACTCTCATTCAAACTCTTGCATTCGTGTAGTCCTTATTTTGCGTTAACGAATTGAATCGCTTTTACGCGGGATCGGACCAAGTGCAATTTTATCGGAGCGGGAATTAGAGGTGATTGAAATAACGAAAATGATTAAAATTAAAGATTACAATTTATTTTAACATAATAAAAGAAATAAGCGATTACAATGATAGGTGATGACTAAAATAATAATTATTAATTTGTAAATAACATTTTTGTTAGTAGAGAACATGTATGATAAAAAGAAAAAAATCTTATGATCTTAACAGAAAATGCAATTATAACTTAAATACTAATTGGTTACATTTGTGCTTAACGAGATATAAATGTGCGTGTGTGGGTGTATATTGTGATCAGGGGATTTTTAGTTATCCAGGTAGGTTTTGGAGCGAGTTGAAGATTTCTTCCAATTCATTGGCTACTCTTCGATTCGGTTCGATATTTTCGTTTACTATATTCTCTATTTCTTCGGGAGTAAATAATGAGTAGGAATGCGGGTTTTCTTGAGGAAACTCTAACGCGGGGGAGTATGGATCTTCCGGGGGTCTTCGAACAGGTGAATCGGGATTACGATGAAAAAAATCGGGGGAAGGTGTAGGAGGAAAATCTGTAGGAGAAAAGGTTGAATCCCGAGGAAATGCTATGGACTCTGCAAAGGGATCAAAGGTAGAAGAAGATGACCCTGGTGATTGTATAAAATCTGTTTCTACATGAGATCCAGGGGAGTAAGAGGGGGAGGAATAACGACAGGGGGAAAGAGAGAATGATTCGGGACACGGATTTGAGACTGGTGGAGATGAATCAGTCGGTTTGTGGGAAGTCCTTAAATTAATTAGAGCGTTAGGCAAAACAGAATTTTTTCCTCGCTGATTGTGTAATTTTCCGTACAGCGATAACGATGCGCCAAGCTTCCGGAGCTTCCTATTTCGACGATTCCGACATTTCTTAATGCTTCTTCGAGATTTATGTTCAGGGACTCGCTTACGCACTAGAATGAATTTGAGAATTAAAGCTACGTTCTCTCTTTCTAATAAAGGAAAATAAAATCTACTATATATTGTAACTTCTTGAAAGAAAAAAAAGAAAAAAAAGAGGAAAAAGTTTGAATTAATAACAGGGACGGAATTCTTCGTTTCCGATGAAAGCAAAGAAAGCTGTGAATTCAATCGAACGAGAGTTCGATTGTATCCAGCAGGGAATAAAAGGTAGTTGCGGATTCAATCAAAAGAGCGCGATTATATCCTGCAGAAAATGAAAGGAGAGATGCGGACCCAATCGAGAGAGAGAGTTCGATTGTATCCTGCGAAATGTGAAGAGAGTCGCGGACCCAATCGAAAGAGAGTTCGATTGTATCCTGTGGGAAATAAAGAGAGTCGCGGACCCAATCGAAAGAGCTCGATTGTATCCTGCGGGAAATAAAGAGAGTCGCGGACCCAATCAAAAGAGCTCGATTGTATCCTGCGGGAAATAAAGAGTCGCGGACCCAATCGAAAGAGCTCGATTGTATCCTGCGGGAAATAAAGAGAGTCGTGGATCCAATCGAAAGAGCTCGATTGTATCCTGCAGGAAATAAAGAGAGTCGCGGATTCAATCGAAAGAGCTCGATTGTATCCTGCGGGAAATAAAGAGAGTCGCGGACCCAACCGAAAGGGCTCGATTGTATCCTGCGGGAAATAAAGAGTCGCGGACCCAATCGAAACAGCTCGATTGTATCCAGCGGAAAGTGAAAGGAGAGTAATAGAGGGAGGAATAGAAGGGTGGTGAAATAATATTGGGTATATGAGTGTTTTGAAAAATATAATAAATATCTTACTAGAGAGAGAAGGTAATCTTATGATGAGTAAAAAAATAATGGACGGCTAAGACTTACTGTTGGGTGAAATTTGTGAAGGTGCGAACGATTTGGTGTTTGGCGGAGCGGATTCAGCTTACAACGGCGGACGGCTGGTCGACGGTTGGCACTCAGAGTGTTCGGAAGTTGCAAAGAACTTGTTGTCTAATTCTCACAATGCCGCGTTAAATTTAAGTACGATAAATACGAATCCGAACGTCACAAACTCGGACATATAATGTCACTCAATGTGCGACGGATCGAACTGAAGTGAATTGCGAACAATGAATGATGAAAAATGAGCGATTGAGCAGAATGTAAAAAGGTGCGGTAAGTGCTCGCGAGCTCCGGAGCTCCTTCCTTTTATACCTGATTCTGCCTATGATTCTTATGGGATTTTAATCCGCAGATGTACTGTCTCTTATTATTGCCCACGCGCTACCTATTAATTGCGCGACAAGTGTTTCGTGTCGATGGGGTCAATCATCCGTGTTTCAACGCTTGCTTCCGCCAAAATCGGCACGTGTTAAGGGTGGACCAGCCGTATTGACTCGACCGGACAATTTTAGCGTATCTGCGCGGTTAAGATAGACCATCTTCTCGCAATTTTTGATTGCTTGGCTGCATCGATTTCGAAAGAAAAGAATTGTTACTCCGCAGGACGTAACAAGGGGGAAAAGAGGAAAAGAGAAGAGAGGAAGAGAAATATAATCGTAAAAGGAGTGAAAGCAAAAGAGAAAGGAATAGAGGTGTTAAGAAAAGATATAGAAGAGATAGTGGGGGCAACAGCGAGAGTAGAAGGGATAAGGAGTATAGAAAAGAAAGATAAGAAGGGAAAGGAAATGGTATGGGTAAGATTAGCGAGTGTAGGGGAGAAAATTGAAGTGATGAAAGGAAAAGCGAAGCTGAGGGAAAGAAGGGAGTGGATAGTGGATGATCTGACGGAAAAGGAGAGAAGGATAGAGTGGTGGATAAGAAAGTAAGTGGAAAAGATAAGGAGGGAAGGTAGGAAAGTAAGAGTGCGATATATGAAAATATGGATTGAGGAGAAATTATGGGTATGGGATGAGATTAAGGATGAGTTGAGGGAATGGCACGGAAAAAAAGTAAGAGAATGGAAGGGGTGAGGATGGAGAAAAGTAGAGGGGTGGAAATAGAGAAAGAGGATTTTAGTAGGGTGGTGGACGGAGGGAGAGGGAGAGGGGGAAATAGAAGGACATATAGAAAATGAGAAGCATAGGAAAAAGAGGAGAAATAAGAAAAAAGAAGATGGCAAATAGTATAAGATAGGCTTTTGAAATGTGGCAGGCATGGAAAACAAAGAGAAGAATTTCAGGGAGAGACTAAAAGAATGGGATGTGATGTTCCTAAGTGAGACTTAGTTACAGAAGAAGGGATGGGAAAGAGTAAATGGCTGCCAAAAGGATACGTGTGGGAAGTGCAAGAGGCGGCAAGAAAGAGTAAGAAAGGGAGGACAATGGGAGCAATGATTGTGTGGATAAGGGAAGGGATAGGGAGAGAAAAGGATGATAAGGAAAGAAAAGAGGAGGGATTACAAGCAGTAAAAGTAAATTTAGGGGAAGAGTGGTGGAGGCTAATAGGAGTGTATGTAAATAAAGATTTGGAGGAAAAAATGGGAAAGCTGAGAGAGTGAATGGAGGATAGAGAGGAAAGGGTGAGGGTGTTAATAGGGGGGGATTTCAATGTTAGGACGGGGAGAGAAGGGGGAAGAAAAGGTGAGGATGAAGAGGGAGGGCTAGAACAGGGAAAGAGGAGCTCGAAGGATGAAAAGGTGAATAGAGAGGGAAAGAAGCTATCTGGTTATATAGGAGAATTGGAATGGTCAATATTGAATGGAAGCGTAAAGGAAGATGAGGAGGGGGAATGGACGTATACAGGAGGGAAGGGAGGGACCGTAAGAGATTACGTGATTGGGAATAAGGAGGAAGGTGGAAAAGATGAAGGTGGAGAATTGGGTAGACTCCGATCATCAGCCAATAACGGTATGGGAGGAGGGAGGAGAGCGGAGGGAAGAGTGGACCGGAAAAAGGAATGGGAGAGGAAGAAGGGGGGTTTGGACGGAGATGGGAAAAAAGATATTTAAGGAATACTTTGGGAAGAGGGATAGTGATGGCGACGGGGTAGTTTGGAGGAAAATGAAGAGAAAAGTAGAAATGCATTAGAGAGAGTAGAGAAGGAAGAGAAGAAGGAACGGAGAGGGTGGTGGGATGAGGAATGTAGGGATAGGAAAAGAGATGTTACGGAGGAATTAAAATGATGGAGGAGGAGAGGGGGAGAAAGGATAAAATACAAAGAAATAAGAAGGAGGTACAGGGACCATTGTGAGGAGAAGAAGGAAAAGGAGTGGGAAAGATGGAAGAGGGAAATAGAAGGAATAAGATTCGAAAAGGATGTGTGGATGGTAGTGAGTAATGGAAGGAGGAAGAGAAAGAGAGTCAGGGAAGGGATTGAAATGGGGGAGTGGGAAAAACACATTAAAGGGGTGCTGGGGGGAGTGGAGTGGAGGATAAGGGGGGTGGTAATGGGGAGAGAGGTAGAGGAGAAAGAAGAGATTAGTAGAGAGGAAATTGGTAGGGCAATAAGGAGATTGAAGGATAGAAAAGCGGCAGGAGGGGATGGGATTACGAATGAAGTTTGGAAATATGGGAGAAAAGAAATTAGGGAGTGGCTGTGGGAGATATGTAATAGAGTGTGAAAGAGAGATGGATGGCCGGAAGATTGGAGAGAAAGGATAATGTTACCAATAGTAAAAAAGGGATAGGAGGGAAAAGGGAAAGGATACGGGGGTTACGTTTACGCAAACGGCGTATAAAGTGTACGCGGCGGTTTTGGCGGAGATATTGAGGGAAGAAGTGGAAAATAAAGGGATAATACCACCGAGTCAAACGGGGTTTAGGAGAGAGGTAGGAACGATAGACCACATATACGTGTTAAATTATTTAATAAATAAGAAAATAGCGGAAATAAAAGGCAAAATAGTAGTTATGTTTGTGGATATGAAAGCAGCCTTTGACTCGGTGGATAGGGAAATACTGGTACAGACAATGAGGAGGAAGAGAGTGAAAGAGAGTCTGGTGGTGAGGTGTGAGGAAGTTTTGGAGAAGACAATAAGTAGAGTAAGGGTAGGGAAAAGGGAGGGGGAAAACTTTTGTTCAGCTAGAGGAGTGAGACAGGGATGTCCGTTGAGCCCATGCATGTTCACACTACTGCTAGCGGATTTGAATGAGGAATTGGAAAAGGGGGGATGGGGGGGAGTAAAGGTGAAGGAAAGAAAAATCTATACTCTGGCGTATGCGGATGATGTGGCAGTGGTGGCAGAGGATGAAGCAGGGATGAAAGGGTTAATGAAAACATTAGAAGGATATGTAGAACAGAAAAGATTAGAGGTAAATGTGGAAGAAACAAAAGTGATGAGGTGTAGAAGAGGGGGTGGGAGACAAAAAAATATAATATGAAAATGGAAAGGAAATGAAATAGAAGAAGTAAAAAGGTATAAATATCTGGGCTACATGATGATGGCAAATGGGGGACAGAAAGAACATATAGAGAAAAAGTCAAATAAGGAGCGGTGGTGATGAGAGAAGTATGGTGAATACGAAAGAGTAAATTCGGAAAGGACTGGGCTAGAAGGATGTGGTTATTTGATAGGTTGGTATGGACGGTGGTTAGCTATGGGGCAGAAATTTGGGGGTGAAAAAAAAAGGGAAGGGATAGAGAGGATACAGGACAGGTATTTGAAATGGGTAATAGAGGTGGAAAGGTACACACCGGGGTACATGGTAAGGGAGGAGATGCAGAGGGAAAAATTAAGGGGAAGGGCAGGAATGAGGGCTTGAAGTTATGAAAAGAAACTGGAAGAAGGAGGAGTGGGGAGTTGGCAAGGTTGTGTTGGGAGGAGATAAGAGGTAGAGCGAAGGAGGGAAAGGTGATAAGAAAATGGGAGGAAGAAAGAAGAGGTTTCTATGAAGAAAAGAGCTGGAATATCAAGGAGATAGAAAAGTTGTAAGAAGAGGTAGGGTTAAGGGGGGAAGAGGTGGTAACAAGAGAGAGGAGGCGGCAGGAAGAGGAAAGGTGGGAAAAAATAAGGAGCTCGAGGTTCAACAGATGGTATAACAGAGTGAACGGAAAGGGAGTGCCAGAGTACTTGAAGAGGGATTGGAAAGAGGAAAGATGGAAAAGGATTGCGTGGTTTAGGTTTAGGTTAGGAGACGGTATGAGAGGAGGTAGATATTGGGAAGAGAAAAAGAAAAGAAAGTGTAGGATATGTGGATGGGGAGAGGAAACGTGGGAACATATATGGGAGGAATGCATGGATTGGGGGACGGAAAAGGGATGGCAGGAGATGATAGGAGAGGTTTTAGGTGAGAGGGGGGAGGGAGAGGTTTGGATGAAAAAACTGGAGGTGTGAAGGAAGGAGGAGGATGGCTGTGTATGAATGAGAGTGTGGAAGGAAGAGAGGAAAGTGTGGAAGGAAGCGGCGGAAACGGAGGTCCAGAGAATGAGTATAGAGGTATGAATGGATGAGTGATTTCTCTCTCTCTCTCTCTCTCTCTCTCTCTCTCTCTCTCTCTCTCGTGCGTTGTAAAGAATGCGAGGAATAAAAATGTTGAAACTATGTAAGCGGAGCGGAAGTCCGCAATGTATTCCGCAAGGAATAACGTACCTTACTACTACTAGTAAAGCTACTAATAAATCTATTGGATTATTTGTCATAGTTTTTTCGCGGATTATTGGAACAAACTATTACACAGAACTATTGAAAAATTATTTGAGCCCAATAGTCACTACAATTTGTATAGTCATATAAAATATGTATTAATAAATCAATAAATTAAACGTAATAAATTATAGTTTCCAAAAAAAAATATTTTTTCTTTTTCGTTTAAAATGATTAAATAAAGATTAAATTTAAATTAAACATTTATGTACAAGATTTAATAACAATACGAATTGTTATTTTTACATGTAAAAATAAAAAATTTTATGTGGAACAACGAACCACATACACATCACATTTGAAAAAAGAACGAGAGCGAAATTCGTCTCGAGGTTACAACAACTAGTTCCCAAAAGTTTCACTGAAGTGCGATTTAGAATGATGATCACGGTGGCGCCTAGATATAATGCCTGTGACCACACTCGACTCACGAAAAAATCCCCCGTGGCATGGCCACCTAGTAGAAGCTGCGCAAGCCGCGGAGGCGCGAAGACTGGCGTCGCGAAAAAGCTTTGAGACCATAGACGTAGTACAAAGTCTATGTTTGGGACTCAAAACCAAAGCAAATCGTTCGATTTTTAAAAGCACCGTAATATGTTTTTACGTATAAATAACTATTAATAATTGAATGTCTTGGATTTTAAGCGTATTCAGTGATTCTGAAATGATTTATAAATGTTTTTCATTTCATAAATAATATACGTTTTTAATAAACCTTTAATTAGCTATACCAAATGTGTATAAAATACATTTATTATTCGTTTAAATATTGCTGCAATAAAAACGTATAAATATAATTTAAATATAAACTTTTATTAATTTAAAAAGTATATCATACCTGGATATTAAATCCTATTTTTGATACGTTATTTGAAGGGACAACTTTTACAAATTGTAAACATATTTAAGAATATGTTTAATTAGTATATGATAGTATTTTATATTATTTTTATACGTGTTATAAACGTAAATACATTTCTGGTATTTTATAAACCATTTTTCAACGTATAAAATACGTTCCGTATTATACATACGTAATAAGAACGATTATTATAAACGTACATTGCACTAATGTATAAAAACCATTTGACCTATATACATATCTACCACATACCTATACCTGTTTTATATCATACTTGCGTTTAATAAACGTATAAAATAATCCAGTTCTTATTGGGTTTATTGTGAATAGTCGACTAATAATCCTTTATATATTAACTATTAAAAGTTGTGTGCTGGTGATTATTCCAAATAATCTGATTATGAAATCAATAATCACTCATTCAAAAACTATTAGGAAATGATTATTGCGAATAATCCAATTATTAGATGCTACATAATCACTATTAGAGAATGAATAATCACTATTGTAAGTCAATAGTGATTATTGCCTTTCTACTAGTTGATTTCCGTAAGCGTACAAAGTGAAAGACAAGATATTTCCGATAATAGTGAGAGACAAAATAATTCTGATGTTAGTGAAGATTACAATAAGAATGTTATTGTTAAGGGGGCTTTTACATTCGCCGGCCGAAAAAATAGCCTATTTTTACGAATTTCTAAAAGAAAATTTATTATATATAGAAATATGCGGTTTTTTTTTCACGGAATTATTTAACATTTAAACTACAAAAAAAAATATTTTTTATATATAAAAAGACGCGTTTTAATGCCTTCAAATGGCGATCGAATTAGCGGTCATCAGAAAAATACGCCTTCATGGCGGAAGTGATAGAGCTTCTGCAAATTATCTGAAATCAAAAAACCTACAATTTTTATTAATTATATGAGTGCTTCCATGGCTGGTACCAAAATGAAGTCAATAGCATAAAATTTATAAAAAATACAATATCGCAAAAGAAAAGTTTGATTTTTTCCCATACATTTGTTACCTTTTTGCTTATAAAAAATCAGATTTGTGTTGTAAAAACTTAATTCTGGTACCAGACATGCGCAAAAGTGTTAGGATCAAGAAAATATAAACCACAGCAGGTTATCTTTATTGGTTTTTAAGTTATCACTTCCGCCAGCTCAAAAAACATGGTTTTGAGAAAAACGCGTTTAAAGTTTTAGTTTGACTTTTTTCATAAATAACTAAAATTTCAAGGTATTTACGGTTATTCTGCAATACCAGGACCATATAATAAACCCTCTGTTTCTTAAAAAATAAAAATCAATTTTTTGAAGCCGACGAATGTAAAAGCCCTCTTAATGAGAATGAGAAAGAACAATATCTTATAAAATTAATTTGAGAGTGGTTTTTAGAAGGAGGGCATCTTTCTATACAAAAACTGGATAATTTACTTAAAAAATTAAGCACAATTTTTATTCATATTCTTAAATCATATAAAACTCTGTTGAGTACTCCAATAAATTCAGAGATAAACGAATTTCATGATGGATCACAGATGTGGTATAAAGAAATAAAAAAAAATTTAGATGCTATGCAAACGGAACCATATTTACATATATATGGACAAGTTTTAATTGATGTTAATATAGATGGATTACCATTATTTAAATCTTCCAAGGCGAAATTTTGGTCAATTTTAGGCTACCTTGTAATGACTAAAAATTTTTCTTTCATTACAGCCATTTACTTTGGAAAAACAGTTTCTAAAGATTTAAATACTTATCTTAGACAATATGTAGAGGAAGTTGAAGATTTATTCATTAATGGTTATATTTTTAATAATAGGAGATACCCATTTCAAATCAGGCATTACATTTGTGATGCACTTGCTCGTTCCTTTGTAAAATGTTGCCTAGGTCACTGTGGCTATGCTTCCTGTGCAAAATGTACTGTTGTAGGCGAATAGATTGAAGATAGAGTGACATATGTTTCTTTGGATGAAGAGCCAAGAACTGATCACTCATTTCTGCAACAGACTCAACCCCAACATCATCAAAATCATTCAATATTGGAAAGGATCAATACTGGAATGGTATCACAATTCCGATTGGATAGTCTTCATCTTGTATATCTGGGTGTCTTTAAAAGATTGATCACAGCTTGGTGCAAATGGAATGGTATATGGAAACTTCATAGAATTACTATTGCTGCAATGTCAAGAGTATTAGAATCTCTCTTACATTATTGTTCTCAAGATTTTAACAGGAAGCCACGATCATTAGAGCAACTGAAATTTTTTAAAGGAACGGAGTTTCGTAGATTATGCCTGTACGATGGCATTCTCGTTTTCAAGGATTCTTTAAATGAAAATATTTACAAAAATTTTTTTTTACTACACTCAGCTATATACATATTATTACATCATATCTTGGTTCAGTCTATGAATGATTATGCAAATCAGTTGTTAAGAACATTTATTAAACATGCTGGTACTATATATGGAAAGAAGTTCGTAGTATACAATGTTCATGCACTATCACATTTGGCAGAAGAATGTGCCTTACATGGCCATTTAGAATGTTTTAGTGCATTTAGATATGAAAATTTTTTAAAATCAATTAAGGACTTACTTCAATCTGGATACAAGCCTTTACATCAAATTGTCAATAGAGATTTGGAGAGAAATATATCTGTACCAGTCATATTAGAATCTAATGCTCCAAAAATTAGATTCTCTAAAAGACACATACCACAGAATGAAATTGTGCATGGAATACACTATAAGCGTATTTCTACAGATAATGTTATCCTGCAAATTGGAAAAAAAGATTCGTGTTTTATATCAATTACTAATGAAGTAATAATTCTTGAAAATATTGTTTATAATAAAAATATGACATCTTTAATAGGAAGATCATTCCGACAAACTAAAGATTTTTACATCCTCTTCTTTCATTTGTACTCAACATTGTATCTGTCTCTCACATTAGGAAAAATGTAAAAATTGTATCACTATCTGAAGTAAAAGCCAAATGTTGGTTTATGCCAAGTTATAACTTTTTTTTATGTGTGCCATTGTTGCATACATTTTCAATTTTTTAAGTTTTACAATGATTTTAAACTGTATCCTATACAGTTCAACATTTTATTATATAAAAGTACGTGCATATATAATTTTATTGTTTCTATTATATTATTTAGAACCAACTAGAACCACTAATGTTTAATGTTGTAATTTATACTTTGTAGTATTAAAGTTTACATGCAAAGAAGATAAAAATGATAAGACAGACATTAGTTATGAGATTGGTCTCACAAAATGGTTAACTGATATGAATGATGAACAAATAAAAGGTTATACCTATTGGCCTCCATCTGATCAAGATGCTGGAAATTTTGTGAGAAAGGAAAAACCTATAAATCAATCTTGGCCAAAATATTCAATTGAAGTTTTAAGATACTATGGTAAATTTTTGAAATATTATTTAAAGTTATTATTATGTAAATATTTGTTATTTACTTTATTCTTCTATTATCTTTATGTTTGTATTTATTTGACTTTATTCCAGATCTTTATATAAAAGTAAAAGCTGGTGTTCAAGGATTTATAGCAGAAGGTTCAGCCTATGAAACTGAAAAAGAAACTGGAAGAGGAAAACGTAAAAGAGTACGAAATAGACTTTTTGAAGATTCCTCTTCTGACAAAGAACTTATAAAACGCAACACGAAGTTAATTCCATCACCGCCAGATATTCCTTTCAAAAATAATAAAAAAACAGAACACGTGCCCAATTGTTTTCCAATGACTTCTACTCCTTCAAAAGTGAGTTATGTGTTGTAATTAGTATTATACATAATTTTACAAAATTATACAATAAGTTTGAAAATGCTAATATTAAAAAATATATATTTAGGCACGCTCAAAAAGTAATGTGGATTGGCTAAAGAGGATACAAAATACAAATAAGAATACTAACAATGCTAAGAAAGTACAAAGTTTACTTCTTGAAGACCTTGATTCTGATGAAGAATATGTTGTGCACACAAAAAAAGTCTATTTTTGTACCGTCAAATATTTTGTTTAAACACAAACAAGTCAGGATTGTGATTGTTAATACTTTCTTAAACTGAATTAAGTTAAAATTAATGTTGAGGAAAATTGAGCTTGAGAGCCACGCAAGATGTCAGGTGCGAATAAATAAATAACAGCATAAATCCAATGATAAACGTTTCGACCTTTAATGTCGGTCATCCTCAGTATAAAAGTCTATGAGAACAAAATAATCGCAATAATTATAATAATGTTACAAATTTTTTCCCGAAACAAACGAAAAAAAGAAGACACAATTAAATCTAGTTACCAAAAAATTAGAAATTGTGATGAGCCGCGATGTACATCCTCTATCCTCGTAACATAATAAACAAACTCAAGGAGCATGTGCCGAGACAAGAGCTTCGAAAAATCAACATGACTTGATTTGCTGATTAAAATAAAGAATGATATTAAGGAATGAATATTAAACTTGTAACAAACAACAATACGAATTTAGTAATTAAAAATAATTAACAGGAGATTAAAATTAAGAAATAAATAATAAAATAAATATTGTAATTAAATAATTAAGTAAATGTGGAAAAAAAGTAGAAAACTGTACAAGTCAAGAGATGTAAAATAGTAAATAAGAAATAATACTCGAAACAAAGAATTGTATACTAAATACCTCTAGGCACCAAAACTCGTGTCACAGTAATATGAGGAAAGATGTTACATCTTGGAAGGAATAGATACAAATAATAAGAACCGAACGAGTGGGATGGCCTCGGCGGACCGCACGAAAAGAGTACAAAGAGGAGGGATGATAAACCTAAGAAGGGGGAATACGTTCGAGAATAGGAAGATACGCATCCGAGAGGAGTTCGGTATCACTTTGTTTGTTGAGTCCATGCGATTGATTTTTGATGTGTAACATCTCGGATATAGATCTTTTTACGTAAGAAGGCTCTTTGTCTAAAATTTCGACGTTCTCCCAATCAAAATCGTGGTTTTCAGAAATACGATGTGACGAAATAACCGAAGGAGAACTGGCCTTTCTAATATCCGCTTTATGTTCGTTTACTCTTGTTTTTAGCTGACGCTTAGTCTGTCCCACGTAAGAAGAATCGCAGTCTTTAAAATCAATTGTAAAGACTGCGATTCTTCTTACGTGGGACAGACTAAGCGTCAGCTAAAAACAAGAGTAAACGAACATAAAGCGGATATTAGAAAGGCCAGTTCTCCTTCGGTTATTTCGTCACATCGTATTTCTGAAAACCACGATTTTGATTGGGAGAACGTCGAAATTTTAGACAAAGAGCCTTCTTACGTAAAAAGATCTATATCCGAGATGTTACACATCAAAAATCAATCGCATGGACTCAACAAACAAAGTGATACCGAACTCCTCTCGGATGCGTATCTTCCTATTCTCGAACGTATTCCCCCTTCTTAGGTTTATCATCCCTCCTCTTTGTACTCTTTTCGTGCGGTCCGCCGAGGCCATCCCACTCGTTCGGTTCTTATTATTTGTATCTATTCCTTCCAAGATGTAACATCTTTCCTCATATTACTGTGACACGAGTTTTGGTGCCTAGAGGTATTTAGTATACAATTCTTTGTTTCGAGTATTATTTCTTATTTACTATTTTACATCTCTTGACTTGTACAGTTTTCTACTTTTTTTCCACATTTACTTAATTATTTAATTACAATATTTATTTTATTATTTATTTCTTAATTTTAATCTCCTGTTAATTATTTTTAATTACTAAATTCGTATTGTTGTTTGTTACAAGTTTAATATTCATTCCTTAATATCATTCTTTATTTTAATCAGCAAATCAAGTCATGTTGATTTTTCGAAGCTCTTGTCTCGGCACATGCTCCTTGAGTTTGTTTATTATGTTACGAGGATAGAGGATGTACATCGCGGCTCATCACAATTTCTAATTTTTTGGTAACTAGATTTAATTGTGTCTTCTTTTTTTCGTTTGTTTCGGGAAAAAATTTGTAACATTATTATAATTATTGCGATTATTTTGTTCTCATAGACTTTTATACTGAGGATGACCGACATTAAAGGTCGAAACGTTTATCATTGGATTTATGCTGTTATTTATTTATTCGCACCTGACATCTTGCGTGGCTCTCAAGCTCAATTTTCCTCATCATTAATTTATTTAAGTGAGCCTTAATCTTTGACTAATTGTTAAAATTAATGGTTTATAAAATTATTTTAGTCACATTAAAATATGTATGATCAAAAAAACTAACTCTGTTAAAGATTGAGTTTAAATTAAATTAAATATAATAAATTGATTATTAAAAATTAATTTTTAAAAGCATTATGTTAAATTAGAACATTTTCCAAAATTTTTCATATTATATTACTACAAATAATAAAAAAATTGCAATTAAGAATCATCAAATAAATTTAATCCTTTATTTCTAAATTAAGTTTCTATAAAATAACAATAAAATCTTGTTTTTTATAGGAAATTTTTTTTTTATATTAGTAAATTTTCAACTTATTGTTAGAAAAAAGTTAATAAATCAAAATTGATGTCTTTTAAAAATAATTAAATTTGAGTTACAAATTAACTTATTTAAAATAAACTAATAGCGTTTTTGAATGGAATGGGTTCAAATTCAATTCGAGTCGGGTTAATGATGTCATATGCTAAAATTGTCCAATTAAATCTTAAAATGAAACATGTAACGTCATTAATCCGCCTCGGGTTGGAATAAAACCCATAGCACTTGAAAGCGCTATAAGTAAAGTTAAAAATTGTAAACTTTTAAATTTATTATTTAACTTTAAACTTTTAACTAGTTACTACCAAATTCTGAGGAAGATGTACACGAGAAGCAGAACACGAGAATAAATGTCTTTCGACTTCCTTTTCTCTTTTAAAAGTGAGTCATATGTTTATAAAGAATTTATGCTTAAATTTCAGAAATTATGGTCTAATAGCAAATTCGATTGGACTGCATTAGTGCTCACTGATCTACATAAAAGCTGTACATTAATTTATTTGCCATATTACATATTACATACCTTTTGTTGATTTATATACGACAACTTTAATGTGCAATGCGCAATAGTGCATCCAATCAAATTTGCTACAAATTAAAAAATTTTTATCTTAACAAATTATCTGTTCAGACATCTTCAAGCAGCAATATTATTGAGAAACTAAAGAGGACACAGGAGATTAATAATGCTTCTGTTAGTCACATTAAGTTAAATACAAATGAATCCAATCGCCAAAACAAAAAGTCATCTTGCAAGGACATGGTGCAATCACTCATTAAGGAGACATTAGCGGAAACGGAAAGTGTTTTTTTATCAAACTCTATTTCTTCTTCTCCGCAATCGAGACGCTTCAGTCCAATTAAATTTGGATTTTATCAGCATATGCTTTCTATTTCAACAACAAATAATTCTTCAGAAAAATCTGATGGTAAATTTTCTTTAACAAATTTAATAATAAATATATTATTTTACTTTTAAATTTATTTTAAAATTTAATAAATATCAAATAATTAAACAGTAATTAGTAGTGACTCAAGAGCCTAGCCCCCCCATCACCTATCTGGTTCTCATTGCTAACAAGTGTACATAATATCTTACTTAATTACAAACTAATAATAGATTAAACAATCTTCAAATGACAAACGTTTTGACCTATTTAATTTGGTCTTCTTCAATATCAATCGACATAAACAAAGTAATTGTAAGTGTCGACATAAGACCATTTCTCCGCAAACGTGCTCTTTATCGAATCCATAACATATCCGTATACTTTAGAATTCTTTTTCTCATTGTTCCATTCCTATGATCCGTTAAAGATTATTTAATCAATCATTAGTTTGTAATTGCGAGTAAGATAATATGTACAATTGTTAACAATGGGAATCAGCTAGGCTCTTGAGCTCCTACTGTTTAATTGATTAATAAGAGCCTGAATAATAAATTATTATTTAATAATAAATTAAATTTCAAGAAAAAGTATTATATTTAACGGTTTTTTTTAATATTGAAGAAGATAGGACAGAAAAACTGGAAAAGCTGTGTGAGGGAATATGTGTTCAACTAGAAGAAATTAATAAAAAGATATGTACAATAATTTTGAATCTAGGAAGGCGCAACAGATCTCTTCCGAATAAAAAGAGAAAACCAATAAATCTTTCAAATTTGCCAGTTAAAACAGAAGATGATTTACATTTATTGGAAACATTTTTAGAAAATGACAACAATTATGCAGCTTTGGTAAGTAAACTTTTATATTCATGTTGATATATACTTATAGATTCATTTTTACTTATAGCTGGTATTCATAGTTGATTTTTGTTTCAAGATCGTCTTAAGTAATGTCTTAAAATGCTAATACGGCTCTCTGATTGATTATTGACATCTTAAGATAATACTTAAAACAATCTTAAATATAAGAATCGACTATGAATACCGACCTTAATCATTTTTTAATACTATATGTAAAGAAGAAAGGGATAACATGACACTCATTTTATTGAAAAACTTTGTTTGTAATCAATATTTGATATTGAAACTTGAATAATTATATTCGTTAAAGTATTGTTTAATAAATTCTACACTCAAAATAATAAAATATTTATTACTTAGAACGTGATTTATAAAAATATATTCCACTGCATAATCGGTGGAAGAAAAAAAGTGTTGGTAATATGGATAGCCCAAACATAATTTTAAAAAATTGGATTAGTTTAAAAAACACAGTATTTTGTTATAAAATTATATATTTTTAATTTTCTTGATTTTAAATTTTCCTGCATTCAGAAACTTTAGGGATATTAAAAATATCATTTTATCCCTGTTTAACATTAAACAACAAACAAAATGATATTTCTAATATTTCTAAACACCGTCTTCTCTCCAAGCAACAATTGATTTATGAAAGATATAAATTATTTCAATATGAAAATTTTACTTAAAAAACCATATTAACAAAATTCCATGTTACTGTTTAATTTTGTATAACTCGAAATGTATATAGCCGAATAAAAAGTTAAATAACAAAAAAAACACTCGAGTGTACATACACTCGCGTGATAATACGCTCAAGTTTAAAAACAATGAGAAAAATTTGTATAATTAAGTGCTAAAATGTACCTAGAAAAAGTTTAGCAGTGCTCAAAAGTAAAAATGCCTTATAACAATTGAGTATTGGCATAATAGCGCCATTAAAAAATGAATTACTAAACAAATAATTCCATAAGCAATTGTCACAATTTGTCACTTAATAATGGAGATAATAGAGGTAGTCGTAATGTACACAATAGCCATAATACCCCCTTCTCTTCTACTAGTTGTACATATTGTATTATTTTTCTAAAGAAAAAACTTAAATTATTATTTTATTAATATGTTAGTATGTTAAATAATTAATTTAATAGTATTTATATTTAAACTCTTTAAAAAATTGTTTCAAAAATAAAATGTTATACAATAATACTTATTTTTAATATCTTTAAGATTATATTATATATTAATTAACTATAAGCTAATTTTGTCCCTTTCTCTTTTTTTTTCATTTCAAACTGTTAAAAATTTAATTATAATTCAATTATTTTCAATAATTGTGAGGTCATAAAAATATTTTGAAAATACATCATTAGTCGTATTTTATATCTTCCTTTAAAAAATATTACTTTTCCATTATTTTTAGATTATTTTTATTTTAATCCTATTTGAAAAACTTGGTTATGCGGTGATAATGTAACTTTATTGTTTGACAATAATACAATAATAGATCTCTTGGATATATAAAAGATTCGAGTGGATACTTAATTGCACGTGAGAATGTAATGTACGGAGCACAGGTAGAGAGAAACGAAGTGACGATTGATAGATCTGAGATCTCGCACCAATTCATCGCCGTTCGAGATCCATTGATTGTCGATCGATGACGAGTACTCGCATCAATGATGCGCGCGCATACACAACAGAGCACGTATTGTACCCGGGAGTTTTTAAAGCTCTTATTCCAACAAAAACCAATGTGTTAAGTTTTTAAACCTTATCATAAGTGCTCTTTATGAGTTAGGTAAAAATTAAAAAAATTTATAGTCAGTTGAAACACGAGATATTTTCTTACGTTTCTATTTTTGATTTTTTTAGTACGATTATTTGAGTGCGTTTATCACATCTAAAGATGTATCAAAATCCACAGTAAAAATTGCAATGAAACTTTTCAATGGCAGTTACAATGAGTTTCAAAGGACCAAATAAGAAAAAATCGTTGTCTAAATTGAAAATCTGGGAGGTTATATAAAGTGAAAATTGCTCATGATATATTTCTTAAGGCTTTATGCTATATATATATATGTGTGCGTGTGCGTGTGCGTGTGCGTGTGCGTGTGCGTGTGTGTGTGTGTGTGTGTGTGTGTGTGTGTGTGTGTGTGTGTGTGTGTGTGTATGTGTGTAATCATTTATTCTTTTTTTTAATTTAAGACTATATTCTTTTGAGACTATAATTCCATGTGTTTCAGGTTCATTGTTAATGAAATTCGAAGATTCTGCGCTACAAGAAGCAGAAGAAACGATTAAAACATGGTTGGCCAATGCCCCGTGGCGCAAACAGGACAATGGCTCTTATAAAAAAAATAAAAACGTAAACTGATAATATCTACATTCTTTTTTTCTTTTCTTTTTTAAATTTGTTGTAATTGATGTTCAATTTAATAAATGTGATATTACGTGATATTATTATATTATTACATAATTTTCAATATATTTCACTAACATTATTAAATACATAAATAGTAAAATAAATTGTTCTTATTGTATGGTACAAGACAATAATTTGTTTTTTGTTTTTGGGGACCAATTTTTAAGTTCATACGAATAACTTTTGCATACGAAAATAGCAATTTTTTACACAATCAGTTAATCACAGTCGAAAAACTATTATTTTTGTATGCAACAGTTATTCATATGTACTTAGATTGAGGTTTTAGTAACCCAATTAAATATAGCGGCAGTAAAAGAACAGTATTCGAAATCTAGTCGAAATCGAGCTAAAATCGAGCCAAAATCGAGTCAAAATCGATCATTTTTTAGTCAATAATTTATCGAAAAATGTGACATAATCGAATTGAAATCGATGAGTATTTCGATTAGTTTTCGATCACTATTTTCGATGTCAAATCGACATCGATTCGATGAGTTATTTCTGGCTGGGGAAGTGGTCGCTAACTTCAGCGTCATCATAAGTAGATAAGTTTATCATATGTATTATGTGCTTGATAAAGTTAAAAATTGAAGAAAGTGTGTAACATTACGCCCTTCCACCGTGCCGCCACACTAGACCGACCGTCCGTCAAGACGCACTGCGGCCGAGCACGTGCACGTGCTCGGCCTTACGTAAGATCACCACGTGCTACCGCGCGCGAGCGGCGCGCCACGCGCCGCGTTCGGCAAGCGTTCCCACTCCGGCCGGCTCGAACGCGCGAGCTGATTGGTGCGTCCAGCCGCGCGGAGCGGTATATAAGCCGGCAGTGGGCAGCCGAGAGGAGAGATCCTTCCGAACACCTGATCTCACCGGATCATCCCCGGCGCTAGGCATACTCGGCGTCTCCTAGCTCGGGGATTTTCGAGCGCCACCTCGGGAACGGGCATTCTCGTTCCAGCCATCCCGCGGCGGGTTTTCTCGGCCAATCCGATCCGCTCAGCCGCGCGACGGGCATTCTCGTCGCGCGGGCAATCCAATCCGCTGAGCCGTGTGACGGGCATTCTCGTCACCCGGCCAATCCGGACCGTTCAGCCGAACGACGGGCATTCTCGTGCGTCCAGCTAAGTCCAATCCGCATCGGTTACGCCGTGCGGCGGGCATTCTCACCGCACGGCCTATCCGTTCCGTTCAGCTGGACGGCGGGCATTCTCGTCGTCCGGCCAATCCGACCAGACGGGTCCGAGTGTCCTCGGGCATTCTCGGGGACTGTCCGCGCCGACACCGTTCCTGTGTCCGTTTATCGTACCTCACGGGGTGTTCACCCCGCGAGATGAGGCCGCCCAGGCCGACACCGTCGACGACCCTCGCGCAGCGCAAAACTGTCCGTTGCGCCGCGAGCCGTCGAAACCGCCGTAACCGGTCAGCCGCACGGACCAATCGCGACCCGATCACGGCATTCAGAGTTCGCCGCCGTGCGACAAATCTAAACACGAATATCGCACGCCCAGCGCGTAAGCCAACTCCGTCCGTACGTTTCCCGACTCATCCGAGTCCGTCCGTTTCCGTAACCGCGAGTCCGTTCTTGTATATTACGCTACACCGCGAATTATATATTTTTTCTGCGAAACCGAAGATTGTCTAACCGAGCAACTCCGATTGCTACCTCCGAGCGCCTAGCGCATAACCAGCGTCCGTGCGTTTTCTCTAGTTATTTGAATCCGTTTCTTCTGTGTGTTTAGATATAAAGTGAGCCGCGAATAAATTGCGTTCGTTCTTTTAGTTTCACGCATTGTGCAATTAAGCGCTCCGGTGCCATAATACCACTCGTGTATCTCATTATTATCCGTTACCGATATCGAAACCTTATGAGTATTTTGTACGAAACCAAAGAGTTGAAAAATACATTTAAGCTATTTTCTTTTACCATCAAACCATGGCGTTATCATTTAACACGAACCCGGACATCCGGCGAGCACATCCGAGCAACCGATCCTGAACACAATCCCGTAACCAGTACCGAGAAACTACCAGCGTTACAAGTGTACATTTGAAAAAAATAAAAGACTGTTAAAATCATTTAAATTAATTTTTCTGACAAAAAAAATTGAAATTTTATAATTTAAATTACGTGAATTCTATAATTTTATACTATTGTTTGCAGATGTCTAATCGGAGGTAATTGTATTTGAAAACTACGTAATATATGTCAATCGGATGTACTTAAAACCAAAAAATAATGTTAAAAAATCGGTTTTTACTTTTTTTTTGACACGGTCCAACAAATTCAAAAATCTGAAAAAATCTTGAATATAATATGTCATAGGACACATCTACTGAATTTTTTTAAATATGGCCACTATTTAATTAGATCAAAAGATAATGCAATTTTAAACATTCTAGATTTTCTTAAAAACAAAATTTTTAGCATAGAACAACAAAAAATTAGAGTTTATGTACATAGATACCCTTTATAACTATAAATTTTGTTGTAAAGATTAATTTCTATTTAACGGAGAAAAAAAATATTAATGAAAAATCACATTTCTTGCGATATCTCTGTGGGGGGTCTTTTAAAATAAAACTAGGTACAAAATTTTCTTTTAACTAGATGGATATTTTGCCCTATATAACGATTGATTACGCGCAGGGTCCAAGATCACTCTTCTTATTCCGCTATACCCTTTAGAATAAATCTTTGTTACTTACAGGAGACATGATTTGAACAAAATACTTAGTATTTCGTCAATTTGTTGAAGGTTCTCCGGTGATACTTGAAGCCAGTAATTAAAAATATTGGTACAATTTTTGGACAAATTATTTAACTCACATTGAGAAATGTATTTGACCGGCTCCAGAAGTTTCTACAAAAAAATCATTATTTTTTGCTCCATTATCAAAGCAATAAAGAAACAAAAAATTATATATAAAAAGTTGTTAAAAAATTGAATTTTATTATTAAAAAAGGAACAAACAAAATTGTATTAGAACTGAAGTAGAATGTATAGGCGGATTCTAACCCCGGGATCTCAGGGGGGTGCGGGGAAGGGGGGGAATATTTCGGGTCGCGCGGTGGGACCTAACCGGCGATAAGGTCCCACGGGTGGACCAAACTGGGTGGGGAGGGGTGGGGGGGCTAAAAACGGGGTCACACGTGTAAACCTAACCGGTAGTTTTGCGTAATCAATGTTTATATAAACAGTGATAACGATTCGAGGACCATGTTCTAGGCCGATGTTTAAATAAATTTGACACCTTTGAAATGTGCCGCGTGCGAGGAAGGGGGGAATATTTTGGGTCTCACGGGGGGTCTAACCGGAGACGACGTTACGCGACCGAGGCGGGGCGAGGGGGGATTAAATCGGGGACACGTGTACGAACCTAACCGGTAGTTCTTCGTAATCAATGTTTAAGTAAACAGAGATAACGATTCGAGGACCATGTTCTTGACCGACACCTTTGAAATGTGTCGCGTGGAGGCAACTGACCATTTAATGTAAACATGGACCATGTACTTGTCACTCTGTTTACATAAACATAATAAATCACACCGCGAGGAGGTGTGTATGACTGTACTTTGAAATCGGAAATGTCTGTCATCACGAGGGGGATAAGCGATACGATGGCGAATTTTTTTTGGGGTGTGCGCGGCTATTTCCGCGGGGCCCGCCGCCGCCGCCGCCGCCGCCGCCGCCACCGCCGCCGCGTACGCGGAGGGGATGCGCGCTGTCTAACGCGTGGTCCGCTGGGGCGATCCGCCGCCGCCGCCGCCGCCGCCGCCGCGTACGCGGAGGGGATGCGCGCTGTCTAACGCGTGGTCCGCTGGGGCGATCCGCCGCCGCCGCGTGCATGGCGACCGCGTACGCGGAGGGGATGCGCGCTGTCTAACGCGGGGTCCACTGGGGCGATCCGCCGCCGCCGCTGACACCAACACCATCCACCTCTGCTGCCATCCGCTGGCGCTTACGCATTCGCTCTCTCCGTCCCTCGCTCGCTCGATTTTCCCGTACGCGGTAACGGGCATGCTTGCGCGTTTAGTCTCCCCCACCTCGCCACGCTTGTTTCTTTCGCGCGCCTCCTTAATGTCTACTATCTCGCATATTATTTACTAAGAAAATAGGAAACAATGGATAAGGATAGATTTTCAAATACATTTTAAAGAGTTTTTTAAAATACTTTTTTTATTGTTCATGTAATGCTTCGTTCACAATAGTATCAATAGCGTAAGCTATTAATTCACACTCAATTTGCGAACTCTTATCGTAAAATTTGCGCAATAATTCTGTCGCGTCTGGTTTGTTCATGGCAAAGTTTTGACGCAAAAATGTTACAAAATGTTTAAATTTCTCAGTCGCAGTTGCAATGCTTTGATGCAGCGTATAATACATGTGCTCGACACAATGTTCAAGGTTGAATATAAATAACATAGTTGCAGGTTTTAGGTAAATACAAGCATCGTGCAACGATAATTTAACAATATTTTCATCGCGCAGTTTCACGAGTTGCACGGTAAGGTCATGAATCGGTAACGATGGTGCTTCGGTTGACTGGACGAATCGCTCGAAATCCGCACGTTTATCTAACAGAGCTCTCCACGTTTTATAAGGTAGAACGATCCGGTTGCCGCGTGTATCGCCGAGCGATATCTCCACGGAGCAGGAAACAGATCCAACGTTGATCGCTACATCAATCCATTTGTAGGAAGTTGATGTTAGCGCAAACCTTCTACCCAAAATACGCGGCGTATACCGCGATTCCAAAGACGTGCTGAAAAAAAACGGAGAGATAAGTAAAACGTACAATAAATGTATAAAACGTAATTTAAATATAAAGATACTTACGATCTCTCGCACGCTTCAGTCTGGATTGGAACGTAATAGTTTGCCATTGTTTATACCGAGAGAGAGATGCGTTGTCTCAGAACCGTTCAAACGAGCGACTGATTCAAAACTGATTATAAATTGCGACGTTTGTAGGAGGATTAAAGCTTCTGCAATTGTAAAGGAGTGGGGGATACTTTTCCCCTCTATCAAACAATTTCATCATCATCGTTATCGCTTGAACGTGTCACGACACGTTTTCGCGGTCTGGCAACGTTGTTCATGAAACGTGAAACATGACGTACATGAAACATGACGTACATGAAACGTGAAACATGACATACATGAAACGTGACGTACATGAAACATGACGTACATGAAACTTGAAACATGACGTACATGAAACATGACGTACTTGAAACATGACGTACATGAAACGTAAAACATGACATACATGAAACATGACGTACATGAAACGTGAAACATGAAAAAAACGTTAATCTAAACATGAAAAAACGTTAAACTAAACGTGAGAAAAACATGAAAAAACGTTAAACTAAACGTGAAAAAACATGAAAAACGTTAAACTAAACGTGAAAAACGTTAAACTAAACGTGAGAAACATGAAACGTGAAACGTTACGTACATGAAACGTGAAACGTTACGTACATGAAACGTGAAACATGACGTACATGAAACGTGACGTACATTAAACGTGAAACATGACGTACATGAAACATGACGTACATGAAACGTGACGTACATTAAACGTGAAACATGACGTACATGAAACATGACGTACATGAAACGTGAAATATGACATACATGAAACATGACGTACATGAAACGTAAAACATGACATACATGAAACATGACGTACATGAAACGTGAAATATGAAAAAACGTTAATCTAAACATGAAAAACGTTAAACTAAACGTTAAACTAAACGTGAGAAACATGAAACGTGAAACGTTACGTACATGAAACGTAGATGTAATGGAGGGGGAAAAAAAAATGTATATCGTATATTACATATGTTTATTTTTGCAATTGTGTCCACCAATTGTAAAGTTTGAATACATTTTGTAATGCACAATGTTTATTCGTACGGTGTTTCCCACATTGAAAAGTATTAGCATCATCTAGATTATTCAGATTATCCACGTCTTCGTAATTCACATCCAGGCTCTCGATGTATGCGTATTCTCGCCGATTGTCCAGAAGTAATTCTCCCAGCCATTCTCGTTTCTCATGTCCTTTGACGTATACAATCTCCTTGTCGTCAGGATTTTCAGTACCCAGTACTGCAGTTGTAATCACTTGTCTCGCTTTCCGGTACGGAACCACCCCGTCGGTGCCCCATCTTAGCCCATGATGCATGGCAGTGAGCCAAGAGGCGCAAGATCTTTCGGATTTCATCAGCCAATCCCATGGCTGGGGGCTGTCAAAGATATAATGCGCGAGGACGTTTCCCCCTCTAAGAGCAGCAAATTCTTTTACGACGAAACCTCTCAATCGTCCAAGGGGGAAACCTTGCAGATCCACGAACGTCGGCACGGACATGTCGCTGTCGAAACGAAGACTGTGGTCTACGTCGATGTACCGTATAATATATATATGCGTGGAATTAAGTGATTTTGCGCACAATGTTTGTCAACGGGTTGTACTGAATCACGCGATTGTGTATTATCAAGCAATAGGCACTAGTATTTTCTGGTATGTTATCCTTTGTCTCAAATTCCAATCGCACGTCAACGGTTGCGCTCTTGATTGATTCAACTTGCCGACTACAATCTATTATTACGAAAGGACCGTGACGTATAAAATTTGTCACTGTGAGATTCGGCTCGAGATACTCGTATCCGAGATAAGTTTTGCAGAGACGTGCATACATGTCGTACAGAATAGCCCATCTATTTTTACTAATATCTAAATTCATATCTTCATAAGGATAACTATCAGAGTTCAAGTACAGTTTCACGTTGATTAAATTGCAATGGTCGAATCGGCTCGTGTCCACGGACATGACGTTTTTTCGACCGGTTTGCAGAGCAAAGATGACATATCGCGGCTTCTCGAGTTGAGTAGTGGTCTTGATAGCCCACGAGTGCTTGGTCGTACGTTGCAAAAGCGGATACTCGTAAAGATCCCAGGAGCGAAAAGCCATGCTGAGGTATCGTCCGCTCTCCAATGTGCGCAGCATCGAAAGTTTATTTATTTCATTCAGTATTACGTGCGACATTCGCCACTGAATCTTAAACAATTCTATCACAGGCTCTACCGCTGAATTGCCCTTTAGGCAATTGTTATCGTTGCGCGCTCGTATCAAGATCAATTCGTGACGAGCGTTGATCACTACTCGACGGTAATCCTCGCAGAATCCCAACAGCACGTAAAGCGGAATGCAAAAGTTGAAGTAGCCATCAGCGGTAGTCAACTGTTCTTCCCAGCCGGCATTTCGCAAAATCACGCTTTTGTCGGATGACAGCGTTACATAGTTTTTGAGTGAGCTAGTTATACCCACGTTTCTATTACGATCAATCTCGACACCGTCGAGTTCATATCTTATCTCGTCAAACATAAATGCAACACAATTATTTCCCAAAACCACGTCACCGTTGACCTCCTCAGGTTTCTTCTTTTTTGTCAGCCTCCCTTCGACATATAGAAAGCTCTCGTACGGCAATGTATACAAATCCTGTTGCTGTATGGGTATTCTTATCTCGTCGCTGTGCCCGTACGTTGTGTTTGCATACGGCGAATAAGCATGGGTCTCAATCTTGACAATTCGATCGTCAAAGATAGGCTCGTCCCCGATATTTAGAATATCAGTCATTTTTTCTTTTTTTTTTAATCAAGATTGTCGTACCGCGAATCCCAGTGATTGTAAAAATTTAACGTTTGATACACTGAGCTTCTTTCGCTTCTCAGTTGATCGAGTCGGATTATCAATCGATGATGATGATGATGACGATGATGTCGCCGGTCTTGTAAAGAATGCGTTATCTCTCTTTGCTCGCTCAGCTCCACTCAACACAAGAATCTCATGTGTCGCGTTATTGTTTTCGAACGTGCAACCTGACGGTAATTTCCTCCCCTCGAAAATCCAGCAATCGTCCGTTTTGATCGACAATGCGTATGGTAAGATCCGTAACGCTTCGTATGATCACTGGCAAGTAAATGACTGTTGCATGCCTTTCACTGAGCTTATATCCTGAAGGCACGCTCGGAGAAAATTCATGAATCGTATGCACACGCGCACCGTTATTGTATGCACCTGCGGTGATACTACATTCGACGCGGATAATATTTACGTTCATAATATTAATTGACATGTCCGATTCGTGCCATCTACGTAGATGCAGTATACGCTTCGAGAATCCCAGCAGCGATCCAATGCTATTGGCTTTGTTAAAGTTTATTTTGTAAGCGCATTTAATTTCACATTTTATCGTGTTATGATTAGCTCGAATCACTATCGCTTCCTCGCTGTCATCATTGATCACGCCGATATCGCCGCGGACAACTAGCGTGTCACCGGCATCTGGCGCGTTGCGTCGTGGACGTTTCTGCGAGATTGCGCGTTTCAAAAATTCGATAATGGCCGGCAACTTGTACGATCCCTCGGGTATCGTAATCTCCACATCGTCTTTGCCGAAATAAAATTTATTGTTTGAGGCGTTCACGTTCGGTATCGTGTTATAAGTTTCAAAAAGCGTTAAACCGACTTCGTATTCGGCATCGGTCAAATCTATCGCCGGAGAGTAATTTGCAGCGAGAACGCTGCTCTTTTCCGCTTAGCGTTAGCGTAAACGACATGATGGAAAAAGCGTTCAACGAATACCGAGACTCTTCGACACCTCATCGATCTTTTTAAAAGTCAACAGTTTGTAAAAATCTCAGGCACATTTGTCCGCAGAAATTTTGATTGTACGTCTGATAGGACATTTGATTGTACTCTATTGTAACATTGCTTCCGAAATATCGCACCAACTCTCGAGGCGGTCGAAGATTGCCAAAGCTGTCGAAATACACAACGCGGTTGCCCCTCTTTGCGTAAGCCACCCAGTGCGTGCCAGGACCCGTGGTATCGTCCAAATTAACGATACCGCTCTCGTTTCGACGTACGCCACTCGTCGGTAAAGCATTACGTATGTACACACCTCTAAAATACGGTATGCGCATACGTCTCGCCAGCTGATTCAATTGCACGTCGGTGGTCACGCCTGCAGGCATTTTTATCGTCTTTTCGACGTTTTTTTTTTTCTTTTAGTTGATACGCCCTGTCCGCGTTTATACGGCCCGAGATAAATTCCTCGTCCGTATTTATAAGGTGTCAAGTATAGACCGCGACCTTGTTCCATCGCGCGATTGTGAC